>NC_058521.1:381998527-382298527 GCF_904849725.1 Hordeum vulgare subsp. vulgare
ACACACTCTCTTTGGACGGAACATATCTGGTCAAATGGTCAAGTTTTCAAGTTTACAAAGCTAAACTTGTCCAATGGAGCTCAAACTTGGTGAAACCGCATGTTTTAGCACCAAACCCAATCATGTTCAGTTGCAGAACTAGTGGTGGGGTGCAACCACCCCAAACCGTCGAGCACCTTCTTACAGATGGGTAAAAGCCCCTCTAACCTTAGCTAAACCCCAACCCTTTTCCCCAAACTCTCAGATTAGGAGGCCAATATCAATGCACAACCCCAGTCAACTGGCCCCTCTCTGGTTCGAAGTAGAAATGACAAAATCCCCATTCTAAGCTTCAGCTCAAGGCTGACAGCACCTGTTTCTCTTGTCTCCCTTGACCAGCTCAAGCTCCCACGGGACTTCAACGGCTAGCCAAATCCCAGCGAGTGCCCAGGACATGCTAGAGATGTCCAAAGCACCCCAGAGCGCGCCATAATGTCGTGGCATGCCAAAGCTGTGCTCTGGGGGCGCTATAGAGAACACCAAGGTGGGGGCGACGCACTTGGCTAGTTCCAGCCTCCCCCGAGGTGTCCAACCTCTTCCCCGACAACCCCTCTGCATCAGGCGACCATCAGGGCCGCTCCTGTCGCGCGCTAAGAGCTGGTGCGATGCGTGGCCGCGCGCACCAGAACCGGCCAGGGATGCGCGACCACGGATGCTCGTCTCCCCTCTCTCAGCCTTTCCCGTAATAGGTTCTAGAATTCCAAATCCACGTCCTGAGACCGTGGTTTAGACCCTAGATCCTCTCTGCACTCCCATGCACGCCACGGTGAGTCACCGACACTCCCAAATCGGCTCACCATTGCGGGCCTATATATAGCCCTCCCCCTCGCTCCTGCACCCCTCAGACAGCATCGCAACAACCTCGAGCACCTCCCTAGCCACCCGAGCAAGCCCGTAGAGCCCCGGTGCTCTTGATCGACCGAGGCCCCTCCGCCTCGGAGCTGCGGTCAATCTCCGACTACACGTCGGCTCATGCCTCCCTATGCCCCCAAACCACTCCCCGTGACACCAGGGATCTTTGCCCCATCTTTCCCAAGCTAATCCGTGCCCCTAGCTACCCCTCCACCTTCGCCCGAAACTCCTCCACCGTGGCTTCCTCGTCGCCGGTGAATCAGAGCCTCTCCGCCATTGTGTCGACCACCATCAGGTAGGCGACGATGAGGTGGACCCATTTCCGTCTTCGTTGGGGCCCGAGGATGTCGGTACCCACGCTGGCGTGCTCCTCCTCCTCTCTGGCCAGAGGTAGGAGACGACCCCGACAGTTGTGCCCCACCTGTCGGTGTCCCATCTCTCTCTCCCTTGCTGCCCGCAGCCACTGACCGCAGGGGCCCGTGCGTCAGGTTCAAACCTGACGGCGCGCGCGCCTGGGCACGCTAGCTTGCTGGCCTTTGGGCCGGCCCAGTCCCAGGCCAAGCCAGGCCAGGGGCTGTAGCCCTTTTTCTATAATTTATAAACTTGATTTTCAAAGATTTTTATAAAAACATTTAACCAGTATAAAAATATGATTTTTCCACTATTATTCTTCTAAAAATGTGTAGTATTTAATAGAACCATTGGTCGGATTTTTCGTAGCAACTATTCTGTTTTATAATAATAAAAAGGATTAACTTGGAATAGTTTTGCTTCTGTTCAGTTGATTTTAAAAAATATTCCTTCATTAGAAACATGAGTAAATATTTTTCAAATAAAAACCTAGATTTATCAGAAATAACCAACATTTTTCAAATGACATTTTGATTTGTTTGAGAGTGAGCTACTTATTATTTTATCTTTATACGACCATAGAAAACCCGTGTGAGGAAGGAGTCGGAGCGGAAGACCTCGAAGACCCCGGATACCTAGCTGACCAAGGCAAGTAGTCCTTTGACCATGACTGAGAATATGTTATATTGCATGCTAGTGTAGCAAATATTTCCGTTGCATATGATCATAAGTCCCGTTAAATCATTGAAGTGATGTTACTGATGTCTCCTCCGGAGCACATGCATTGAGCTTGATCCTACCACCTATAAGGGTCATGGTAATATCATGTTGACAAGTAAAGTTAGAGTAATATTAGCATGAACATGTTGTTGGTATAAATAAAAGATTTATGAAAACCCCGTCGGGTGCCACTAATGCCCGAGGGTGATGATGAGTTAGGTGGCCACTTTTGGTGAAGTGGTGCACCGGGTATTTGTGTGAGTATGGTTTCGGAAATGGGAATAGATTTATGATGTGTCGACCGTCCAACCTTACATGAGCGACCACATTACCCCTTATGGGATGGGGCTGTGTTGATTACTCTGGTCGGTACTAGCAAAGAGCCACATTACTAGTGGCGGGAGTGATGTGTGGTCACTCTCGTGATGGGGTCGTGTCAGGTAGGGCGACTATGCCATTTTTACATGTTCCAGGCACACCGTTGGTCCCCGCATGGTTGATACTGTCCAGAGTCGGTGCTCGTAAGACGTACAACATGTGGGCTGGGTACCAATGGAGTGGGCCTCTTTGTCTAGTATCGTCAGGAGAAAGGCATTGATCGGGTACTTACCTCGGGTATGTTATATACCGCGAGTCGTGGATGACACGAAAGTTTCCCGGATCTCGTGGGTCCAGCGTACTACCTGTGTAGAGTGTAAAACTATTCAAATAGCCGTGTCCACGGTCAAGGATAGTTGGGTAATCCTGCTTAAACTACGTCCAGACGTTTCCGCATAAACCAAGTGTGTGTGCATATGTGTTAAATGGTGTTTATATGAAAGATTTTATATGACCAAGTTTGATGACTTGGCATATAGGGTGAACCCGGTTGGTTCAGCCCATGGCAGATATATTGATATTTGTAACCTGTTCTTCAAAAGTAGTTTTACTTATGATGCATATCTATGATCATGTTTATTTACCACCAAGAAGATATCCACCAAAGAAGCATGTTATTGTTATCCTTCACTTGCATTGTTCATATCATGGGCTGTTTGCGAGTACATTCAAAAGTACTCATTGGCTTGCCACTTGTTATATTATTGACCAAACATGGAAGGACCGGAGTTTGGAGATGAGTACGTCTTCGGAGACGCCCCTGCGAACTAGGACGCTTCCCAGTCAGAATGCCTGTTGGTGTAGGCTGATGGCATGGGTACCCGTTTAGCCCTAAGATTTCCGCTACTAGTTGTATCAGTGTGATTTGGCCTTATAGGCCCTACCTTGTGAACTTGACCATTCGGTCACGTGATGTAATAATTGAGTACGTGGATGTAAGACTCTTAATATTCAGTATCTGTGTGTTCGGTGAGCATTGATCTTTGGGATCATTGAGCACGTTCATTAGGCGATCTCGACTCATAAGTCGGGGTCCCCACAGAGCTGGTATCAGAGCCATCCTGACTATGGGAAGCCTTAGGTAGCATGGACGATAGCCAAGATGACTAGTGCACTTAGACCTTAACCTGAGATTATGCACCCACGAGAAACTTGCTAACCTTCTCCCCTACATCTTGTAGATGGCCGCCATACCTGAGATGCTTTTGGAGACGGGCTTTCCCCTAATTTTGGGTGATAGCCTCGAGAAGTGCCAAGTACGCCGCACACACATCTTCCCCTACCACGAGCACTGGGTCAATGCCAACACCAAGGAGTATCACGTGGATGTGATAGTGAAGGCTAATGTCTCCCCGACTAGCTGGTTCTTTGAAGGACCACATATGGAGGATCTGATACTGGCAGTGGAGACAGCCGCACGAGAGGCGCTCGTGTGTCTCCGTGATATCCTTCCCGAGATGGATAACAAGCCAGCGACTCGCCACCTACCTTTTGTTAAGGATGGGATAGACGGGAGTTGGACACTCAACCCATCTTCCGAGGACGGGACACCACTAAGTTTCAGACCTACTTCAGCCTCTCCTCTAACACTTTGAAGCACCTTTTGATCTAGGAGTCAACAAAGATTCACCAAGAACTGCATCAAGTTAAGGATCTACTCCGGATGGCAAATATGAAGAACCGCAAGGTGAAGAAGGAAGGAGCGCCTGAAGGACGATCAGGCGTTGCTTTCCGAGGAGGAATACCACCGCTTCAGGCCACTCCTATTCAGAGTCGCTGCGTGACCGCGGAAGAGTACACTGAACTCTTCGTTGCCTCACCAACCAAGAGACGCCGTGATGGACCGCTTCCTTCTCGCACCCCTCTGAAGGAGGGAAGTACTGATGAATATGAAGATGAAGACGAAGATCCTGCAGAACCCGCCTATGAGACCGAGCAGTCCACCACTTAGGATTACGACATAGGCAATTAGTAGTTCCTCCCCGAACGTAGGAGTTCATGTATCGGTTCATGTGAACCATGAGTGTTGTGTAAGCATGATTGGATGCAAGTCGCATTCTGCCTTAGGCAGCTTGTGAGCGACTACATAACTTTTATTAATCTAATGCATTAGTTCTTCCAAAAACCTTTGGCTTAAAAATTTCACACTAGCACATCACCAGACCCCCTTTTTACTAGGACATCATCCCTTATGATTCGGCCAGTTTGGCAAACTGACTTGTCTACTCCCCTGATAGGATGGTGATTGCAACTCACACCAGCACCTTCGGCAACCCCGGCTCTGCCTCTTTAGGTTAGCAGTAGGGAACCGGAGGGGAAGCTCAAACTGGAGATCACCACGAGCAGCAAGACGATGTTCCACCGCCACCACCTCCTCCTGAAAGCTTGACTATGGCTTAGTTCCTTCAGGTTCTCCGAGAGGAACGTCAAGCCAATAGTGCCGCTATTCAGCAGCTGGCTCAAGTCTTGGTGAAAAACCCGCCGCAGAACGGGAATGGCAATGGTCACTCTACTCTCTCCGAGTTCATGCGAACTAGGCCACCCATATTCACGGAGACGACTGAACCATTGGATGACGATGACTGGATACGTACTATCGAAGACCTCCTCGCGCTGGTCAAATGCGCTGATGATCATGAGAAAGTCCTCTATGCTTCTCACTATCTTGGAGGCACAACCAGAGCTTGGTGGGATGGATTTCAGATCATGCGAGTAGGGAAAGTCATCACCTAGGTTATGTTCAAAGAGGGATTCGGCGCTGCTCACATTCCTCCCGGAATGATGACCATTAACAAGCGGGAATTCCGAGCCTTAAGGCAAGGCAGTGGATCCATCAAGGAGTATTTGTAGAAGTTCAACCTCCTGTCAAGATATGCACCAGAAGATGTCAACACTGAGGCCGCCAAAGTGGAACGCTTTATGGAAGGACTGCAGCAATCACTCCAGTATCAGCTGGTTGTATGTGAATGCCGGACCTTTAGCGATCAGGTTAATAAGGCCCTTATGTTGGAGCATAAGCGTCATGCAATGGACGACACCCGTAAGCGCAAGCTGATGGGTAGTGGAGGACCTAGTAACCCGAAGCCACGCCCATGGCAGTCAGCTCCAGCAAGATCCAATCATCAACAGCAGCAGTACAAGTATCCGACATTTCGCTAGAACTACGAGCCTCAGCAGCAAGTCAACACCAATCCAACAATCAACCCACCGAACAACAGTGGAGTTAATACCAACCTTCCAACACAAGTTACCTGTTTTGGACGTGGACAGACCGGGCACTATTCCACGCAGTGTCCCAACAAGAAAACCGACGCACCGCGCCCCAATGCGCCAAACCAAGGCCAAGGAGCTCTATGCAGGAACGAAGCTGCCCGCAACCAGCAGTATCACAACAGGGGGCGGATCAATCATATCTCCGCAGAAGAGGCACAGGAAGACCCGGACTGCATTCTGGGTACGTTCCTCGTCAACTGCACCCCGACAACAATATTGTTTGATTGTGGTGCTTCACATTCTTTTGTTACGCAAAGATTTGCAGAAAAATGTGGTTTAAAGCCTACTCTGCTTAACGGACAAATGGCAATACAATCCCCAGGAGCAGTATTAAGGACCAACCTAGGGTGTAGAAAAGTTGGGATTGTTATCAATGGGATAAGCTTCTCAGCATACCTCATTGTCATTAAGTCGCAAGGCCTAGAAGTACTTGTTAGCATGGATTGGTTGGCCAAACATCAGAGCATGTAGGACTGTGCCAACAGGGCTATTACCATGACAAGCGACCAAGGGTCAAAGTCAAGTATGTCTTTGAGCTAGTAACCACTCGAGTACCCCAGGTTAACAGCTTGTCACCAGAAGAGCTCAATCGAGTGCCAATAGTCTGTGAGTACCCGGACGTCTTTCCTGATGAGCTACCAGGGATGTCTCCTGATCGAGACATCGAGTTCATCATTGAGCTCGTGCCCGGATCAAGGCCTATCTATAAGAAGCCTTATAGGATGGGATCTGAAGAACTAGCGGAGTTGAAGAAGCTGCTGGATGAGCATTTCAGGAAAGGGTTCATTCGTCCGAGTGCGTCACCTTGGGGATCACCTGTTTCGTTCGTGTCCAAGAAGGATGGAACCATCAGACTATGCGTCGATTACCATTCTCTCAATGAGGTCAGGATGAAGAACAAGTATCCACTCCCCAAGATTGAAGACCTGTTTGACCAGTTAAATGGAGCTAAGGTATTCTCCAAGATCGATCTCCGATCTCGATATTACCAACTGAAGATCCGACATGAGGACATACCCAAGATTGCGTTTGTGACCCCGTACGGTCTATACGAATGCAGTGTCATGTCTTTCGGGTTGACTAATGCCCCAGCTTACTTCATGTACCTCATGAACAAGGTCTTCATGGAATACCTGGACAAGTTTGTCGTCATATTTATTGATGACATATTAATCTTTTCCAAGTCCGAAGAAGAACACGAGCAACACTTGAGGTTAGTGTTGGAAAAGCTTCGAGAGCACCAACTTTATGCCAAGTTCAGTAAATGCCAATTCTGGCTGAACGAAGTTGGATTCTTGGCTCATACCATGACAACAAGTGGATTGGCAGTCGATCCCTCCAAGATTACTACGGTAACCAACTGGGAGTCGCCAATTGATGTGAAGGAAGTCAGGAGATTCCTCGGGATCGTGGGATACTACTGCAAGTTTCTAGAAGGATTCTCCCGCATCGCTCGACCCATGACTCTACTCTTGAAGAAAGACAAGAAGTTCGAATGGACGCTGGAGTGTGAAGCAAGCTTCCAGGAGTTGAAGAAGAGGTTAACTACCGCCACGGTATTGGCCACTCCAGATATCAACAAGGAGTTTGTGATATATTGTGATGCCTCTAGGACCGGGCTCGATGGAGTTCTAATGCAAGACGACAGAGTCGTGGCGTATCTTTCATGACAACCGCGTCCGCACGAGGAGAATTATGCCACCCATGATCTCGAGTTAGCAACCGTAGTGCATGTTCTAAAGACATGGCAACATTACCTTTTGGGGAAGTGATGTGAAATATACACCGACCACAAAAGTCTGAAGTATATCTTCACTCAGAGGGAATTGAATATGAGGCAACGAAGATGGTTGGAGCTAATCAAAGATTATGACCTCAACATTCAATATCACCCCGATAAGGCCAATGTGGTGGATGATGCCTTAAGAAGGAAGACCAGCACCTTGAACATCATGCTCAAGGAAAGGCTACCCGCCTTATATGAAGAAATGGATAATTTCGGGTTGGAGCTAGTGGAATCAGGATTCCTAGCTAACCTCAAAGTCAAACCAACATTGGCTGATGACATCAAGGAGGCCTAGAAGGGGCACTAGAGCATTGAAGGCATCAAGAAGAAGATTCAAGAAGGCAAGGCCCCATAATTCTCAGTGGATGAACAAGGAGTAGTGTAGTTTGCGAAACGTTTATGCATACCCAACAAGGCAGAACTCGAGGATTTGATCCTCTAGGAAGCACATGATACACCCTACTCTATTCACCCCGGTGGTACCAAAATTTATCAAGATCTCCGAGAAAAATTCTGGTGGCATGGCATGAAGAGGGAAATAGCATCTTATGTTGCCAAGTGCAATGTGTGTCAGCGGGTCAAGGCCGAGCATCAGCGACCTGCAGGACTGTTACAACCTCTCCAAGTTCCAGAATGGAAGTGGGACAAAGTAGGCATGGATTTCGTTACCGGCTTACCAAGGTCTAGCAGAGGCCATGACTCTATATGGGTGATTGTCGACCACCTGAGCAAGGTATCTCATTTCAATCCGGTCAGCACCACGTATGGGGGCGACAAGTTGGCTAGTCTCTATATTGAGCGCATTGTGAGCCTTCACGGAGTTCCCAAGGAGATTGTATCTGACCCAGGCATGCAATTCACCTCAAGATTTTGGAAGAAGTTCTAAGAAGCCCCCGGAACAAAACTCTCTTTCAGCACCGGTTTCCACCCGCAAACGGGTGGACAAACGGAGAGAGTAAACCAGATACTCGAAGATATGATCCGCGCTTGTGTCTTGGCACATTGAGCCAAATGGGAAGACTGTCTGCCGTTCGTGGAGTTCTCATACAACAACAACTACCAGTCTAGTATCCAAATGGCCCCATTTGAAGTGCTATGTGGATGAAAGTGCTGCACCCCGCTCAACTAGTCCGAAACCGGTGAAGGATTGATTTTCGGGCCGGAAGTTTTGCAAGAGGCAGAAGAGAAGGTGCAGCTTATCCGATAAAACCTAAAAGTAGCCAAGTCGCGACATAAGAGCTATGCGGACTCTGACCGCAGGAAATTGGAGTTTAACCTTGAAGACCAGGTGTACCTCTGTGTCACACCTCTCAAGGGAACCAAGCGTTTCCATGTTAAAGGGAAACTTGCTCCAAGGTTCATTGGACCTTTTAAGATCACGACAAGGCGTGGAGAAGTTGCTTACTAGTTGGAGCTATGCTACCTCCTGAGCTTGCGTTGGTTTTTCCCTTGAAGAGGAAAGGGTGATGCAGCACAGTAGCAGTAAGTATTTCCCCCAGTTTGAGAACCAAGGTATCAATCCAGTAGGAGTATCAAGGCAAGTCACCAATGTACCTGCGCAAAAAACAAACAAACTTGCACCTAACGCTATAAAGGGGTTGTCAATCCCTTCACGATTAATTGCAAGGTGAGATCTGAAGGTGGAAAGTGCAACAAAGCGAAAGTGTAGAGCTGAAAATATGATGTGAAGTAGACCCGAGGGCCATAGTGTTCACTAGAGGCTTCTCTCATGAAAGCAAGTATTGCGGTGGGTGAACGAATTACTGTCGAGCAATTGATAGAATCGCGCAAAGTCATGATGATATCTAAGGCAATGATCATACATATAGGCATCACGTCCGAAACAACTAGACCGATACTTCCTGCATCTACTACTATTACCCCACACATCGACCGCTATCCAGCATTCATCTAGTGTATTAAGTTCATAACAAACGGAGTAACGCCTTATGCAAGATGACATGATGTAGAGGGATAAATTCATGCAATAGATATAAACCCCATCTTTTTAACCTTGATGGCAACAACATGATGCGTGCCTCGCTACCCCTTCTGTCACTAGGTGAAGACACCGCACGGTATGAACCCAAAACCAAGCACCTCTCCCATTGCAAGAATTATAGATCAAGTTGGCCAAACGAAACCCACAACTCGAAGAGAATTACAAGGATACGAAATCATGCATATAAGAGATCAGAAGAAACTCAAATAATAATCATAGATAATCTGATCATAAATTCACAATTCATCGGATCTCGACAAACACACCACAAAACGAGATTACATCGAATAGATCTCCATGAAGATCACGGAGAACTTTGTATAGAAGATCCAAGAGAGAGAAGAAGCCATCTAGCTACTATCTATGGACCCGAAGGTCTGTGGTGAACTACTCACGCATCATCGGAGAGGCAATGGTGTTGATGAAGAAGCCCTCCTTGTCCGAATCCTCCCTCCGGCAGGACACCAGAACGTGCCCCGGATGGGATCTTCCGGAGACAGATGCTTGCGGCAGCGGAAAAGTATTTTCGTGGCTCTCTTTGGCAGTTTTGGATTTTTAGGGAATTTATAGGCGGAAGTAGGGCAAGGGAGACACGGGGGGCCCACAAGCCTGGTAGGTGCACCCCCAGGCCGCTGCTAGGGGGCTTGTGGCCTCCCCCTGGATCCTTTGCCTTGGTTCTCAAGTTCCCTGCATATCTTCTGTTATGAAAAAATCATTCCGAAGATTTTGTTCCGTTTGGACTCTGTTTAATATTCTCCTCTAAAAAGGGTCAAAAACACGAAAAAACAGAAACTAGCACTCGACACTGAGTTAAAAGGTTAGTCCCAAAAAAGATATAAAATGCATACAAAACATCCAAAGTTGACAAGATAATAGCATGGAACCATGAAAAATTATTGATACGTTGGAGACGTATCAAGCATCCCAAGCTTAACTCCTGCTCGTCCTCGAGTAGGGAAGTGATAAAGACTGAATTTTTGATGTGGAATTCTACCTAACATATTTGTCCTTTGTAACTTCTTTCTTGTGACATGAATGTTCAGATCCGTAAGATTTAAAACAATAGTTTACTATTGACATGAAAACACTAATACTTCAAGCAAACTAGGAAAGTGATCATGAACTTTTGAAATAACAAGGCCAAAGAAAGTTGTCCCTACAAAATCAGATAGTCTGGCTATGCTCCATTATCCCCACACAACAAATTTAAATCATGCACAACCCCGGTATTGGCCAAGTAGTTGTTTTTGCACTCTTACTTTCTCAAACTTTTTCAACTCTCACGCAATACATGAGCGTGAGCCATGGATATAGCACTATAGGTGGAATAGAGTGTGGTGGAGGTTGTGAGGAAAAAAGGAGGAGATGGTCATATCAACTCGGCGTATCAAAGGGCTATGGAGATGCCCATCAATAGATATGAATGTGAATGAGTAAGGATTTCATTGCAACAGATGCACTTAGAGCTATAAGTGTGTGAAAGCTCAAAAGGAGAACTGGTGGGTGTGCACCCAACTTGCTTGCTCACGAAGACCTAGGGTAATTTTTGAGGAAGCCCATCATTGGAATATACAAGCCAAGTTATATAATGAAAATTCCCACTAGTATATGGAAGTGTCAAAACGAGAGACTCTCTATCATGAAGAACATGGTGCTATTGTGAAGCACAAGTGTGGAAAACGATAGTAGCATTGTCCCTTCTCTCTTTTTTCTCTCTTTTTTTGTTCGGGCTCTTTGGCCTCTTTTCATTTTTTTGGTGGGCATCTTTGGTATATTTTTTTTATTTCCTCACATGGGACAATGCTCTAATAATGATGATCATCACACTTTTATCTACTCACAGCTCAATGCTTAGAGCAATGATGACTCTAAAGGAAATGCCTCCGGCAGTGTACCGGTATGTGCAACGATCTAGTTTAGCGTTGGACGTTGAAACATCTCGCTAGCTATCTTATGATCATGCAATGGCAATATGTAAGTGACGGCACAAGTCATGAGACGGAACGGTGGGAGTTGCATGGAAATATATCTCGGGATGGCTAGGAAAATGCCATAATAGGTAGGTATGGTGGCTGTTTTGAGGAAGGTATATGGTGGGTTTGTGCACCGGCGAAAGTTGCGCGGCACTAGAGAGGTTAGCAACGGTGGAAGGTGAAAGTGCATCTATACCATGGACTCACATTAGTCATGAAGAACTCATATACTTATTGCGGAAGTTTTATTAGTAATCGAAACAAAGTGCTAAACGCATACTCCTAGGGGAAGGGTTAGTAGGTGTTAAACATCGCGCGATCCCGACCGCCACACAAAGGATGACAATCAATAAATCAATTATGCTCCGAATTCCTAACATAGCGGTTCACCATACGTACATGCTACGGGAATCTCTAACTTCAACACAAGTATTTCTAGACTCACAACACCCTATTAACATAACTCTAGTATTACCAAATCCATGTCTCAAAACTAATTGATAGGAATCAAACTTCTCTTTACTAATCGATGCACTTGAATATGGAAGTTTTTATTATATCCTCTTTGGATGCCTATCATCTTTAGGACTACTTTCATATCAAAAGCCAACTACCAAGTTACTCAAAGAGAGCACTCTCAAAAAGGTATAAGTGAAGATCGAGAGTTCTTATTTCTCCAAAATATGACACCGCCGTGCTCTAAAAAGATCTAAGTGAAGCACTAGAGCAAAGTTATCTAGCTCAAAAGATATAAGTGAAGCACATGCGAGCTAAATTGCCTAACTCAAAAGATATAAGCGAAGCTCAATGAGTATTGTAGCAAATTCACGATGAGTGCCTGTCTCTCTCAAAAAGGTGTGCAGCAAGGATGATTGTGACACAACAAAAAGAAAAGACTCCTATAATACATGACACTCCAAAATACATGACACTCCAAACAAAACACATATCATGGTGAATAAAAATATAGCTCCAAGTAACGTTACCGATGGATTGAAGACGAAAGAGGGGATGCCTTCCCGGGGCATCCCCAAGCTTAGGATTTTTGGTGTCCTTCAATTTGGCTTGGGATGCCTGGGGCATCCCCAAGCTTCATCTCTTTCCACTCTTTATCCCATTGTCCATGAGAACATCACCCAAAACTTGAAAACTTCACAACACAAAACTTAAACAGAAACTCGTGATATCATTAGCACAAGAAAACAAACAACCAACTCTTTAGGTACTATAGCAAACTTGATTTCTATTTATACTGGTGTTATATTACTGTATTCTCACTTTTCCATGGCTAGTACCCCCTGATACTATCCATAGTTTCATCAAAAGAAGCAATCAACACGACAAAAACATAATCTGTCAAAAATAGACCAGTCTGTAGCAATATGTATACTTCGTATACTTCTGGTATCCCAAAAATTTTGAACAATTATTAAAATTAGGGAAATTGGCATATCAACCAGCAGCAAAAAGAATCAACTCAAAAGCTCATTCTGTATAGGAAATAAAAATAATTTCATGAGCGCAAAGTTTCTGCCCTTTTCAGCAAGATCAAACAACCATCACCAAAACTAGTCATAACGATTTTACTTGGCACAAACACAAAAAGAAACACAAAAAACACAATCATAACAGAATTATGATGGTGTGGACACAATAAAACAGAAAGCGAAAAGCAAAGATAAATTCATTGGGTTGCCTCCCAACAAGCGCTATTGTTTAACGCCCTTAGCTAGGCATAAGGCGATAGAATCAAGTATCGTTGTCTTTGGTGCTCAAACCATAAGTAGCCCTCCTCATGGATTCGTAAGGCAATCTTATTTTCTTTCTAGGAAAATGTTCCATGCCCTTCTTTAATGGAAATTGAAATATAATATTCCCTTCCTTCATATAGATGATAGCACCAATAGTCCTAAGGAAAGGTCTACCAAAAATGATGGGACATGTCGGATTGCAATCAATATCAATCACAATCAAATTTACGGGTACATAGTTCCCATTTGAAATAATAAGAACATCATTGATCCTTTCCATAGGTTTCTTAACAGTAGAATCCGCAAGATGTAAATTAAGAGAGCACTCATCAATCTCGTTGAAGCCTAGAACATCAGATAAAGACTTTGGAATAGCGGAAACACTAGCACCCAAATCACACAAAGCATTGCATTCATAATTTTTAATCTTGATTTTGATAGTATGTTCCCATTCATCATGAAGTTTTCTAGGAATATAGATCTCCAACTCAAGTTTCTCTTCAAGAGGTTTCATCATAGCATCAACGATATGATCGGTAAAGGCGTTATTTTGGCTATAAGCGTGTGGAGAGTTTAGCATGGATTGAATCAAGGAAATACATTCCATCAAAGAGCAACTATCATAATTAAATTTCTTGAAATCCAAAGTAGTAATTTCATTACTACTCAAAGTTTTGATATCCTCTACTCCACTTTCAGTGCTTTTAGCATCAAGATAGATAGACTCCGAATCATTGGGGTGTTTCTCAATAAAAGTGGATTCATATCCAGCACCATCATCATTAAGTTTGACATTAGAAAACAAGGATTCAATAGGAGTCACACCAAGCACTTTAAGATCTTCATGATTCTCATCACGAGAACACGCCTTTTTAAGCCATTCATGTCTAGCACGAATTTGGGCGGTTCTTTCTTTACTCTCAATCATGGAAACACACATAGCTTTCAAAGTTTCATCCATATTAATCTTGGGAGGAGCACATCTAAATTTCAAAGCATCAATATCAAGAGATATTCTATCAACGGTCCTAGCCAAGTCATCAATTTTGAGCAGTTTTTCTTCTATGGACGCATTGAAAATCTTTTGCGAGTTGATAAACTCTTTGATATTACTCTCAAGATCAGAGGGTAATTTATTCTAATTTCCATGAGCATTGTTGTAGGAATTGCCAAAGTTATTAGAGGGATTACTAGGAAAAGGCCTAGGAATAAAGTTACCTCTATAAGCATTGTTGTTGCCAAAATTAATCCTACCAACAAAATTAACATCCAAGCTCTCATTGCTATTCTCAATCAAGGAAGACAAGGGCATATCATTTGGATCTAAAGGAGCACCTTTACTAGCAAACAATTTCATTAACTCATCCATCTTAGCACTCAAAGAGTTAATTTGTTCTATAGCATGCACTTTTTTACTAGTAGGTGACCTTTCACTGTGCCATTGAGAATAGTTTGTCATGATATTGTCTAGGAGTTTTGTGGCTTATCCTAATGTGATTTCCATGAAAGTTCCACCAGAGGCGGAATCCAAGATATTTCTAGAAGCAAAATTCAAACCAACATAGAAGATTTGTATAATCATCCAAAGACTCAAGCCATGAGCGGGACAATTTCTAATCATTAATTTCATTTTCTCCCAAGATTGTGCAACATGTTCATGATCTAGTTCCTTAAAATTCTTGATATCATTATGGAGAGAGATAATCTTAGCCGGTGGAAAATACTTGGATATATAAGCATCTTCACACTTGTTCCAAGAATCAATACTATTTTTGGAAAAAGATGAAAACCAAGTTTTTGCTCGATCTCATAATGAGAAAGGAAATAGCTTCATTTTAATCACATCATCATCCACATCATTCTTATTTTGCATATCGCATAACTCAATGAAGGTATTAAGATGGGATGCAACATCTTCACTAGGAAGGCCGGAAAATTGCTCTTTCATAACAAGATTAAGCAAAGCAGCATTGATTTCATATGATTTCGCACTAGTGGCGGGAGCAATCGGAGTACTACTAAATCATTATTATTAGTATTCAAGAAGTCACACAATTTGGTGTTTTCAGTCATGGTGACTCAGCAAGCAGACAAGCACACAAGCAAACAGAAAGCAAGCGAAAGAAAAGGGCGAACGAAAAAGGCAAATATTTTTGTAAATTTTGTTTTTTCAGAAGTGGGGAGAGGAAAACGAGAGGCAAAAGGCAAAAAAGGTAAATGCAAGGGCTGAGTTTGTGACAGTTACTTGGATAAGCTTCACTTACAATAGTCCCCGGTGCTAGAAATTGACACGTTGAAGGAAGACTATTCTTGACTTGATACTCCCCGGCAACGGCGCCAGAAATTCTTCTTGCTACCTCTTGAGCTTGCGTTGGTTTTTCCCTTGAAGAGGAAAGGGTGATGCAGCACAGTAGCAGTAAGTATTTCCCTCAGTTTGAGAACCAAGGTATCAATCCAGTAGGAGTATCAAGGCAAGTCACCAATGTACCTGCGCAAAAACAAACAAACTTGCACCCAACGCAGTAAAGGGGTTGTCAATCCCTTCACAATTAATTGTATGGTGAGATCTGAAGGTGGAAAGTGCAACAAAGTGAAAGTGTAGAGCTGAAAATAAGATGTGAAAGTATCCCCGGAGCTATATTGTTCACTAGAGGCTTCTCTCATGAAAGCAAGTATTACGATGGCTGAACGAATTACTGTCGAGCAATTGATAGAATCGCGCAAAGTCATGATGATACCTAAGGCAATGATCATACATATAGGCATCACGTCCGAAACAAGTAGACCGATACTTTATGCATCTACTACTATTACTCCACACATCGACCGCTATCAAGCATGCATCTAGTGTATTAAGTTCATAACAAACGGAGTAACTCCTTAAGCAAGATGGCATGATGTAGAGGGATAAATTCATGCAATGGATATAAACCCCATATTTTTACCCTTGATGGCAACAACACGATGCGTGCCTCGCTACCCCTTCTGTCAATAGGTGAGGACACCGCACAGTATGAACCCAAAATCAAGCACTTCTCCCATTGCAAGAATTATAAATCAAGTTGGCCAAACGAAACCCACAACTCGAAGAGAATTACAAGGATACGAAATCATGCATATAAGAGATCAGAAGAAACTCAAATAATAATCATAGATAATCTAATCATAAATCCACAATTCATCAGATCTCGACAAACACACCACAAACTAAGATTACATCGGATAGATCTCCATGAAGATCATGGAGAAGTTTGTATTGAAGATCCAAGAGAGAGAAGAAGCCATCTAGCTACTAGCTATGGACCCGAAGGTGTGTGGTGAAATACTCACGCATCATCGGAGAGGCAATGGTGTTGATGAAGAAGCCCTCCGTGTCCGAATCCCCCCTCCCGCAGGGCACCAGAACGTGCCCCAGATGGGATCTAGTGGAGACAGAAGCTTGCGGTGGCAGAAAAGTATTTTAGTGGCTCTCTCTGGCAGTTTTGGATTTTTACGGAATTTATAGGCGGAAGAAGTAGGGCAAAGGAGCCACGGGGGCCCACAAGCCTGGTAGGCGCCCCCACGCCGCGGCTAGGGGGCTTGTGGACTCCCCCGGGATCCTTTGCCTTGGTTCTCAAGTTCCCTAGGTATCTTCTGTTACGGAAAAAATCATTCCGAAGATTTTATTCCGTTGGGACTCCGTTTAATATTCTCCTCTGAAAAAGGTCAAAAACACGGAAAAAACAGAAACTGGCACTTGGCACTGAGTTAATAGGTTAGTCCTGAAAAAGATATATAATGCATACAAAACATCCAAAGTTGACAAGATAACAGCATGGAACCATAAAAAAATATAGATACATTGGAGACGTATCAAGCTACCTCCGGAACTTTTGGGTGTGCACAACGTCTTCCACATGTCACAACTTCGGAAGTGTCTTCAAGCGCCAAACCGTTCCGATTTACAAGGACATTCACCATCAGGCCATTGACCTTCAGCCAAATCTCACTTACCGCGAGAAGCCGATCCGCATCCTGGATAAAGCAGAGCGTTGCACCAGAAGCCGCACCATCAAGTATTTTAAGGTTCAGTGGAGCAACCACACCGAAGCAGAAGCAACATGGGAGCGTGAAGACTATCTCCGATTTGAGTTTCCATACCTTTTTAGCACCTAGCTTAGGAATCTCGGGGACGAGATTCTTGTAAAGGGGATAGGTCTGTCACACCCTGTTTTCACTACCACTTTTTCTGTAATTCAAAAAATCCGAGTTTATTAAAACTTTTTCAAACTAATGTTGTGAGTTCCATGATTGTCATTGTATGCTTGTATGCTTGATCATGTGATGATAAAAACCACATTTCTCAAGATCAAATTATTTTCAAAACCCTTTTCTTACTTCTGGTTAAAGTAAAAACCGTGCTTTGAGTTGCACTACATGCCCTTGAAGGCAAGGAGTATTCTCACCCGAAGCTGGTGATCTGATTCTAGCCGCATTTTAGTGTACCAAAACCAAAAAATAATTATTTTTTGAATTACTATTCTAATTTAGTTGGATGTCTATTTATGAGGCCAGAAATGGTATTCCTACATGGAAAAATACATTTCCGCCTTAGAAAAATCGGATTAAATTTGGATATGATCAGAAGGACATATATTTTCCATACATAAGATTTTTAACCCATATTTATATAAATATTGTTTGGGTAAAAACCAGAAAACCATTTCTGTCTATTTTGACCTTTTGAAATATTTCCAAAGGAAATATTCTCAATAAAATCCTAGAAAATTCCAGTGGTATCCCTAAGCCATATTTGGTGTCCACATAAGTTTCGCCTTGATCCAAGGTGATTACGGACAACAAATAACTGCAAAACCCCTTCTGTCCAGATTGGAGTTAGAGCAACTATACATATCAAAGTTTGTCCAATGGAGTTGAAACTTTGCAGGAGTGCCTAATACCTGAAATGAGGGTTCCACACCAAAAATGGGATTTGTGGGACTTAATTTGCTCACACTCTCTTTGGAAGGAACATATCTGGCAAATGGTGAAGTTTTCAAGTTTACAGAGCTAAACTTGTCCAATGGAGTTCAAACTTGGTGAAACCCTATGTTTTAGCACCAAACCTAATCCTCTTAAGTTGCAGAATCAGTGGTGGGGTGCAACCACCCCAAACCACTGTCGAGCACCTTCTGACAGATGGGTAAAATCCCTTCTAACCTTAGCTAAACCCCAACCCTTTTCCCCAAACTCTCAGATTAGGTGGCCAATATCAATGCACAACCCCAGTCAACTGGCCCCTCTCTAGTTCAAAGTAGAAATGACAAAATCGCCATTCTAAGCTTCAGCTCAAGGCTGACAGCACCTGTTTCTCTTGTCTCCCTTGACCAGCCGAAGCTCCCACGGGACTTTAATGGCTAGCCACAGCCCAGCCAGTGCCCAGGACATGCTGGACACGTCCAAAGCACCCCATAGCGCGCCAGCATGCCGTGGCATGCCAAAACTGTGCTCTGGGTGCACTACAGAGAACACCAAGGTGGGGGCGACGCTCTCGGTTAGTTCCATCCTCCCCCGAGGTGTCCAACCTCTTCCCCGACAACCCCTCTGCATCAGGCAACCATCACGCCCCCTCCTCTCGCGCACTAAGAGCTGGTGCGACGCGTGCCCGCACGCACAAGAACCGCCAGGGATGCGCGGCCATGGATGCTCATCTCCCCTCTCTCTCCCTTTCCCGTAGTAGGTTCTGGCAGTCCAAAACCACGTTGTGAGACCATGGTTTCGACCCCAGCTCTTCTCTGCACCCCATGCGCGCCACGGTGAGTCACCGGCGCTCCCGAATCGGCTCACCATCGCGGGCCTATATATAGCCCTCCCCCTCGCTCATGCACCCGTCAGAGAGCATCACAACAACCTCTAGGACCTCCCTAGCCACCCCAGCAAGCCAACAGAGCCCTGGTGCTCGAGATCGACCGAGGCCCCTCGCCTCGGAGCTCCGGTCGATCTCCGGCTACACATCCGCTCCTGCCTTCCTCTACCCCCCAAACCACTAACCGTGACACTAGGGATCTTTCCCCCATCTTTCCCAAGCTAATCCGTGCCCTTAGCTACCCCTCCACCTTCGCTCGAAACTCCTCCGCCGCGGGTTCCTCGTCGCCGGTGAACCCGAGGCTCTCCGCCGTTGTCTCGAGCACCATCAGGTAGGCGACAACGAGCCGAACCCATTTCCATCTTCGTTGGGGCCCGAGGACGTCGGTAGCCATGCCGGCGTGCTCCTCCTCCTCTCTTGCCAGAGGTAGGAGACGACCCCGACAGGTGTGCCCCACCTCTCGGTGGCCCATCTCTCTCTTCCTCGCCACCCGCAGCCACTGACCATAGGGGCCCGCGCCTCAGGTTCAAACCTGACGGCGCGCGTGCCTGGGCAGGCTAGCTGGCTGGCCTTTGGGCCAGCCCAGTCCCAAGCCAAGCCAGGCCAGGGGTTGTAGCCCTTTTTCTTTTATTTAAAAACTTGATTTTCAAGGATTTTTATAAAAAGATTTAACGAGTGTAAAAATATGATTTTTCCACTGTTATTCTTCTAAAAATGAGTAGTATTTAATAGAACCATTGGTTGGATTTTTGCAGCAATTATTTTGTTTTATAATAATAAAAATGATTAATTTGGAATAGTTTTGCTTCTGTTCAGTTGATTTAAAAAAATATTCCTTCATTAGAAACATAAGTAAATATTTTTTAAATAATAACCTAGATTTATCAGAAATAACCAACATTTTTAAAATGACTTTGTGATTTGTTTGAGAGTGAGCTACTTATTATTTTGTCTTTATACGACGATACAAAACCCGTGTGACGAAGGATTCGGAGCGGAAGACGTCGAAGACCCCGGATACCTAGCTGACCAAGGCAAGCAGCCCTTTGACCATGACTGAGATATGTTATATTGCATGCTAGTGTAGCAAATATTTCCGTTGCATATGATCATAAGTGTTGGTAAATCATTGAAGTGATGTTACCAATGGCTCCTCGGGAGCACATGCATTGAGCTTGATCCTACCACCTATGAGGGTGATGTTAATATCATGTTGACAAGTAAAGTTAGAGTAATATTAGCATGAGCATGTTGTTGGTATAAATCAAAGATTTATGAAAACCCCGTCGGGTGCCACTAATGCACGAGGGTGATGATGAGTTAGGTGGCCACTTATGGTGAAGTGGTGCACCGGGTATTTGTGTGAGTATGGTTTCCGAAACGGCAATAGATTTATGATGTGTCGACCGTCCCAACCTTACATGTACGACCACGTTACCCCTTATTGGACGGGGCTGTGTTGATTACTCTGGTCGGTACTAGCAAAGAGCCACATTACTAGTGGCGGGAGTGATGTGTGGTCACGTGATGGGGTCGTGCCAGGTAGGGCGACTATGCCGTTTTTTACGTGTTCCACGCACACAGTTGGTGCCGACATGGTTGATACTGTCCAGAGTGGGTGCTCGTAAGACGTACAACATGTGAGCTGGGTACCAGTCGAGTGGACCTCATTGTCTAGTATCGTCAGGAGAAAGGCATTGATCGGGTACTTACCTCGGGTATGTTATATACCGCGAGTCGTGGATGACACGGAAGTTTCCCAGATCTCGTGGGTCCAGCGTACTACCTCTGCAGAGTGTAAAACTATTCGAATAGCCGTGTCCACGGTCAAGGACAGTTGGGTAATCCTGCTTAAACTACGTCCAGACGTTTTCGCATAAACCAAGTGTGTGTGCGTATGTGTTAACTGGTGTTTATATGAAAGACTTGATATGACCAAGTTTGGTGACTTGGCATATAGGGTGAACCCGGTTGGTTCAGCCCGTGGCAGATATATTGATATCTGTAACGTGTTCTTCAAAAGTAGTTTTACTTACGATGCATATCTATGATCATGTTTATTTACCACCAAGAAGATATCCACCAAAGAAGCATGTTATTGTTATCCTTCACTTGCATTGTTCATATCATGGGCCGTTTGCGAGTACATTCAAAAGTACTCATTGGCTTGCCGCTGGTTATATTATTGACCAGACATGGAAGGACCGGAGTTTGGAGATGAGTACGTCATGGGAGACGCCCCTGCGAACTAGGACACTTCCCAATCATAATGCCTGTTGGTGTAGGCTGATGGCATGGGCACCCGCTTAGCCCTAGATTTCCGCTACTAGTTGTATCAATGTGATTTGGCCTTATAGGCCCTACCTTGTGAACTTGACCATTCGGTCACGTGATGTAATAATTCGGTACTTGGATGTAAGACTCTTAATATTCAGTATCTGTGTGTTCGGTGAGCATTGATCTCTGGGATCACTGAGCACGTTCATTCGGCGATCTTGACTCATAAGTCGGGGTCCCCACACTATCCCCTCATGATGCCTAGTTGTCCGCCCTCTCTTTGCCATGGGACACCCTGGGCTCGCTTCCTCTCGCCACGTCGTCCCAACAGCAACGCTCCTTCGTCGTTAACTCCTGCTCAGCGGCGTCCAGCGCCCGCAAAGTAGCACACTCATGTTCCCCCTCAACGCCTGCATTCCTCCCCGATGCCTTGATGCTGCCGTTGGCGGTCTCCCCCACCTCAGTCGCCCTTCCTAGGGCGTGCATGATCCTGCACGGTGCAAAGGGCAGGTCGAGAAAAGGAAGGATGGAAGAAGAGCCAAACCAAGACCAAGATAACAAAATGAACAACTCACCTAATGGTCGTGGGACCGCATCCCTTGATGCTGGGCGTATGGGGTCACGCACGCTGTTTTCCACCTCCTCCACGGTTGCCGCCCGGGTGCACCCTAGTCGCGCGCTTCATGACCGACCGGGAGCTAACCAATTGTTTCCCCCGTGCGCGCTCGACCAACGTGACTCGTCGGGCGCCAGCATAGGACCGGTTTGCCGGGTCCGCCTCCTCGATGTAGAAGAGTCGCCCTCCGTGGACTTCCAATCATCTATGTCATGTGCATGTTCAAACTCAGAGTCGTCATTGTCCATCTAGTATCACAAGGGACAGGAGGAAGGGAACTCACCGGCTGGCTCAGAATCGCTCACTACCGATCTTTTGGTTGGAGCTTCCTCGTCCAGCGACTCCACGTCCTTGAAATCCTCCATCTCCTCAACATCCGAACCCGCCCCCTCGGCCATCGTCTCCCCGTAGTCCTGTAGGTTCGTGAAGAGCTGTGATCGAGACGGGCCGTGGGTCATTCAGAGCTGGTCGTAAGTAAAAGGAGCAAGGGAGACGACGTGTTGCGTACGTGGGGAGGCGGATGCTCCTGGTTGTAAGGGGGCTTGCCCCATTGCCACCCCACCTCCGGCAGTTTGGTGGTGGTGATCAGGTTCACCCACCTCACGATGGCGACCAACTTCAACTCCTTCATGGAGAGCCGGCACGAGTCGAACTGCCCCCCCCCCCCCCCCGATGATGCAGATGTGGTGCGGACGGAGTTGCAGCAGCATCAACCGACCCGCAATCATGGTGGTGATGAGGTCAACGGCCTTGAGGCCCTCCGCCTCAGTCATCTCCATGAGCTAGGCGCATGCTTGGTCTACCAGCGCGTTGGTTTGCCGCGGATCCACCCCCCAGTTCAGCTGCGTGTTTGGCGGCCGGTTGACGAAAGGGGGTATGTTGATGCAGTCCAGCGCCACGTCCACGTTCTTCATGTAGAAGAACGAGCGCTGCTAGTTCTTGACCAACTATTGGAGCCAAAGTTTCGAGAAGCCGGCTCTGAGCCGGTTGTCAATGAGGGCCTGATGACCCACAAGCATATGGGAGCGCAGCAGTTTTCGAGGGTAGAGTATTCAACCCAAATTTGTTGGTTCGCACAAGGGGAAGTGAAAGAATATTCTCAATTATTAGCGGCTGAGTTTGTCAGATTCAACCACACTTGAAAGATTAGTGTCTGCAAGCAAAGTATCAGTAGCAAAGTAGTATGATAGCAACGGTGCTAGAAATGATCTGTTGACGGTAGACTATTCCTAACTGTTGTATCAATGGCGCCAGTAGGTTGTACGTGGACGGGAAATATTCTTCCCCGGCAAAGGTGTCGGAAAAGGTCTTGCAACAAGTAACAGCGAAGTAGCAAGGAACAGCAGTAGCAGCAGCAGCAGAGTAACCGCAATAGCAACAGTAGCAACAAAGTGGCCCAATCCCTTTTGTAGCAAGGGACAAGCCTAGACAAAGTAACATAGCGAGGACCAGTAGTAGAAGACTCGTAGGCAGTGGATCGGTGATGGATGAGTGTGACGGATGTGATTCATCATGTAACAGCTATAACACGGAGAGATATGTAACTTGCTCCCGTTCGTCAATCTAATGTAGGCATGTATTTCGTATGTAGTCATACGTGCTTAGGGAAAAGAACTTGCACGACATCTATTGTCCATCCCTCACATGGCAGCGGGGTCCTAATGGAAACTACGGGATATTAAGGTTCTCCTTTTAATAAAGAACCGGACCAACACATTAACACGTGGTGAATACATGAACTCCTCATACTATGGTCATCTCTGGGAGTGGTTCCGGCTATTGTCACTCCGGGGTTGCCGGGTCATAACACATAGTAGGTGACCACAACTTTCAAGATAGGATATAAAACACACATATATTGTCGACAACATAGTAGGTTCAGATCTGAAATCATGGTACTCGGGCCCTAGTGACAAGCATTAAGCATAGCCAAGTAGTAGCAACATCAATCTAGAACATAGTGGATACTAGGGATCAATCCCCGTCAAGAACTAACTCGATTACATGATAGGTCTCATCCAACTCATCACCGTCCAGCAAGCCTATGATGAGATTACTCATGAACGATGAAGAGCATGATGGAATTGTTGATGGAGGAAGGTTGATGAAGACAATGGTGACGATTTCCCCTCTCCGAGCCCGAAACGGACTCTAGATCTGCCCTCTAGATGAAGAACAGGATGTGGCGGCGCCTCCGTATCGCAAAGCGCGATGAAACCTTCTCTCTGATTTTTTTCCAGGTGAGACGGAAGATATAGATCTGAGTTTGGGGGCGGTGAAGCCACGTGGGCCCCACAAGCCCTCACGGCGCGGCCACGGGGGGTGGTCGCGGCCTGTGGGCTTGTGGCCCACTTGGTCCACCTCCTCTGGTCGATCTTTGCGCAGGTATTTTTTTTTATTCCAGAAAAAATCTTCATAAATTTTTAGGACATCCGTGAACTTTTATTTCTGCACAAAAACAACACCATGGGAATTCTGCTGAAGACAGCGTCAGTCCGGGTTAGTCCATTCAAATCATGCAAGTTTTTTTGTTTGGGCTCTTTGGCCTCTTTTTTTCATTTTTTTGGTGGGCATCTTTGGCCTCTTTTTATTTTTATTTTTATTTTTATTTCCTCACATGGGACAATGCTCTAATAATGATGATCATCACACTTTTATTTATTTACAACTCAATACTTAGAACAATGATGACTCTATATGAAATGCCTCCGACAGTGTACCGGGATGTGCAACGGTCTAGCTTAGCGTATGACGTTGAAACATCTCGCTAGCTATCTTACGATCATGCAATGGCAATATGAAAGTGATGGAACATGTCATGAGACAGAACGGTGGGAGTTGCATGGCAATATATCTCGGAATGGCTATGAAAATGCCATAATAGGTAGGTATGGTGGCTGTTTTGAGGAAAGTATATGGTGGGTTTCTGCACCGGCGAATGTTGCGCGGCACTAGAGAGGCTAGAAATGGTGGAAGGTGAGAGTGCATCTATACCATGGACTCACATTAGTCATGAAGAACTCATATACTTATTGCGAAAGTTTTATTAGTAATCGAAACAAAGTGCTAAATGCATACTCCTAGGGGAAGGGTTGGTAGGTGTTAATCATCGCGCGATCCCGACCGCCACACAAAGGATGGCAATAAATAAATCAATTATGCTCCGACTTCCTAACATAGAGGTTCACCATACGTGCATGCTACGGGAATCACTATCCTCAACAGAAGTATTTCTAGATTCACAACACCCTACTAACATAACTCTAATATTACCATATCCATATCTCAAAACTAATTGGGAGGAATCAAACTTCTCTTACTAATCAATGCACTTGAATATGAAAGTTTTTATTATATCCTCTTTGGATGCCTATCATATTTTGGACTAATTTCATAGCACATGCCAATTACCAAGTTACTTAGAGAGAGCACTCTCAAAAAGGTATAAGTGAAGATCGAGAGTTTTTATTTCTACAAAATATGACACCGCCGTGCTCTAAAAAGATTTAAGTGAAGCACTAGAGCAAAATTATCTAGCTCAAAAGATATTAGTGAAGCTCATGGGAGCAAAATTAGCTAGCTCAAAAGATATAAGTAAAGCTCATGGGAGCTAAATTGCCTAGCTCAAAAGATATAAGTGAAGCTCATTGAGTATTCTAAGAAATTCACGATGAGTGCATGTCCCTCTCAAAAAGGTGTGCATCCAGGATGATTGTGATAAAACAAAAAGCAAAGACTCCTATAATACACGACGCTCCAAGCAAAACACATATCATGTGGTAAATAAAATATAGCTCCAAGTAACGTTAGTGATGAATAGAAGACGAAAGAGGGGATGCCTTCGCGGGGCATCCCCAAGCTTAGGATTTTTGGTGTCCTTTAATTTGGCTTGGGATGACATGGGAATCCCCAAGCTTAAGCTCTTTCCACTCTTTATTCCATTGTCCATGATAACATCACCCAAAACTTGAAAACTTCACAACACAAAACTTAAACAGAAACTCGTGATATCATTAGCATAAGAAAATAAACCGCCAACTCGTGATATCATTAGCATAAGAAATAATTCCATTGTCCATTTGTATTGATGTTATATTACTATATTCTCACTTCGCCATGTCTCGTACCTCCCGATACTAACCATAGTTTCATCAAAATAAGTAATCAACACAACAAAAATAGAATCTGTCAAAAACAGACCAGTCTGTAGCAATCTGTATACTTCGTATACCTCTGGTATCCCAAAAATTCTGAACAATTATGAAACTTAGGGAAATTCGCATATCAATCAGCAGAAAAAAATCAACTCAAGTGCTCTTTCTGGATAGGAATTAAAAATAATTTCGTGAGCACATAGTTTCTGTCTTTTTCAGCATGATCAAGCAACTATCACCAAAACTAATCATAAAGGTTCTCTTGGCACAAACACTAACTAAAACATAAAAAACAAAATCATAACAGAATTATGATGGTGTGGACACAACAAAAAAGAAAGTGAAAAGGAAAAATAAATTTATTCGCTGTGTTGCCTCCCAACAAGCGCTATCATTTAACGCCCTTTAGCTAGGCATAAGGCGATAGAATCAAGTATCGTCATCTTTGGTGCTCAAACCACTCATAGGCTGAACACTCAACATTTTGAGATCTTCATCTTTCTTATTAGATGGTTCACCACTGTTTTTAGGAACATAAACAAACTTAGTGGCCTTATTGTGGGCAAAATTTGGAGCGTTCTGAACAACAGCAAAATCGGAACCCAAGTTGGTTATAACATCCTCAATTTTCCCAATTCTAGCGAAATCATGATCTAGTTTTTCGTTAACTATAGGTTCCTTCTCCTTTAAATTTTTCAAAGTCATTGCCACCTTGGATCCATATTGAGCGATTTGATTGTGGATCTTTTTATCCAAATTTTCAATGAGTTCTATCGTTGCAACTTTATTCTCAATAATATCTAGCATACTCATCACATGTTCCAAAGTTAGAGTAGTTCCATTAACCATGAGTGGGGGTGAGCCTACCAATTTTATTAAAGCACCGTAAGAATCAACGGTATGGCTAACCAAGAAATTTCCGCCCACGACGGTGTCAAGAACATACCTATTCCAAGGGGAAATACCCACATAAAAATTTCGAAGTAGAACGGTAGTAGATTGCTTACGAGTAGATCTATTCTGAGCATTGCAAATTCTATACCAAGCATCCTTTAAGATTTCTCCCTCATTTTGTTCGAAATTAAGAACTTTGTTCTCGGGAGTAACGATCGTAGCGATAGGGCTAGCCATAAGGATAGGTAGACTAACCCACACAAGCAAACAAAAAGCAAGCGAAAGAAAGGGCGAACGAAAAAGGCAAATATTTTTGTAAATTTTGTTTTTTCAGAAGTGGGGGAGAGGAAAACGAGAGGCAAAAGGCAAATAAAGTAAATGCAAGAGATGAGTTTGCGATAGTTACTTGGTATGCTTCACTTGAATACTCCCCTCCAACGGCGCCAGAAATCCTTCTTGCTACATCTTGAGCTTGCGTTGGTTTTCCCTTGAAGAGGAAAGGGTGATGCAGCAAAGTAGCGATAAGTATTTCCCTCAGTTTGAGAACCAAGGTATCAATCCAGTAGGAGTATCAAGATGAGGCACCAATGTACCTGCGCAAAAACAAACAAACTTGCACCCAACGCGAAAAAGGGGTTGTCAATCCCTTCACGATTATTTGCAAGGTGAGATCTGATAGTGAAAAGTGCAACAAAGTATTTTTGGTATTTTTGTAGATCTGAATATATGATGTGAAGTAGACCCGGGGGCCATAGTGTTCACTAGAGGCTTCTCTCATGATAGCAAGTATTACAGTGGGTGAATGAATTACTGTCGAGCAATTGATAGAATCGCACAAAGTCATGACGATCTAAGGCAATGATCATACATATAGGCATCACGTCTGAGACATGTAGACCGATACTGTATGCATCTACTACTATTACTCCACACATCGACCGCTATCTAGCATGCATCTAGTGTATTAAGGTCATAACAAACGGAGTAACGCCTTAAGCAAGATGACATGATGTAGAGGGATAAATTCATGCAATATGATATAAACCCCATCATTTTACCCTTGATGGCAACAACACGATGCGTGCCTCGCTACCCTTTCTATCACTGCGTGAGGACACCACACGGTATGAACCCAAAACCAAGAACTTCTCCCATTGCAAGAATTATAGATCAAGTTGGCCAAACGAAACCTATAACTCGAAGAGAATTACAAGGATACGAAATCATGCATATCAGAGATCAGAGGAGAATCAAGTAATATTCATAGATAATCTGATCATAAATCAACAATTCATCGGATCTCCACAAACACACCACAAAAGAAAGTTACATCGGATAGATCTCCATGAAGATCATGGACAACTTTGTATTGAAGATCCAAGAGAGAGAAGAAGCCATCTAGCTACTAGCTATGGACCCGAAGGTCTATGGTGAACTACTCACACATCATCGGAGAGGCAATGGTGTTGATGAATAAGCCCTCCGTGTACGTATCCCCCTCCGACAGGGCATCAGAATGGTCCCCAGATGGGATCTTGCGGAGACAGAAGTTTGCTGCGGCGGAAAAGTATTTTCCTGGCTCTCTTCTTTGGTTTCGGAATTTTATAGAATTTATAGGCGAAAGAGGTAGGGCAAAGGAGCCACATGGGGCCCACAAGCCTGCCAGGCGCGCCCACCTAGGGCGCGCCTAGGGGGCCTGTGACCTCCCACGAGGTCTCCTCCCTTGGTTCTCAAGTCCCCTGCGTATCTTTTGTTATGGAAAGAAATCATCCCGCATGTTTTATTCCATTTGGACTCCGTTTAATATTCTTTTCTGAAAAAGGTCAAAAACACGGAAAAACAGAAACTGACACGAGGCACTGGTTTAATAGGTTAGTCCCAAAAAAGATATAAAATAGCATATTCATGCATATAAAACATCCAAAGTTGACAAGATAATAGCATGGAACCATAAAAAATTATAGATACGTTGGAGACATATCACCTCCCTACCCATCTGCTTGGCAATTTTGTTGCCTATACTATGGCTAGTGTGATGGAACACCTTAAACAAGTCATGTTGTTGCATGTGGTCCGACCAATATCCTTTCCTTTTTACAAGTACCATCATTGGCTTAGTGACGAACACAAACTCAATTGCTTGAACCACACGGCCAAGCTTATACGAAATATGCTTAAGTACTTAACCAAATATATGTAAGGGTTCTAGGTTTGTAGGGTTCATCCATCTATATTTGGTTTTTGAATTGAGTTTGAGAGAGCATGAGATTTGTGTAGATTTTCTTGAAGTGTCAAACACTAGGAGATGCAAATTTGAAGTGGTCATGTTATATGCAAATTCCTCAATATTGTTTGCTCATGTTTATCTACTGTTGTAGTTGCTCATGTACATGTTCTTAAGTAGTCCTCTTATATACAACATTGAAGTGGTTCCATTGTGCCCAAGTGGCATTTTGTTGTTTCCAGGGAATGAAGCCGAGTGGCCTATGTTTTGCTGGAATGTTGATTCATTTTTGTTCTGGCAAATTTCAGGTGCTCGATTTGTCCACTTTTTTAGCAAAGGTCATGCCAAACTTTTCGTGAATTTCGGCATGACTTGTGCTACAAACTAGGACATATCGAGTGCATGAGATTTGTCACACCAAGAATGAATCAACGTTCCTACAAAACATAGGCCCTTTTGTTCATTTTGTTAGGTCTATAATTAATTGACTAGATCTAATCGTAGAAAACATAGCTAGCAACGATGAAGGACAAGGTTCTGGTGATTGCAACACCTACGAGGCGGCAGACTCTTATTTGAACCTTCTCGGCGAACAATGGTTGTTGGAGGGACCACCTGTCACATCCGAGACTCACACATACATCAAGACCGACACCGAGACTCGGGCTGAGACCCACACCGACACCGAGACCGGCACTGAGACTAGCGCTGGGACCCAGACCAGCACCGAGACTGGTGAAGCCGACATAGAACCAAAACTGAAGAGGATACGACACCCAAACAAGCTAATCACTACTAGATTGGTGGTCACGGAGGTGGACTCCGGAAATTTTGAGCCAAAATTGCGTGCGGAAGCGCGCGCCCGCCACGCCTATCAAATAGGCTTTATCGTACGGAAAACTGCCACCATCAACGATGTGAAACTAAAGAAGACACCATATATGGAGCAGTCGCTTCTAAGGAAGCTGCACCTGGTATTCTTGTTCCCAGGCCGGGATGAAAAAAATTATACTGATCCACATAAAGACCCGAAAATGAAGAAGATAAACAAACGCGCCATGGGCAAGTTTAGCTGCACGTTGTCCGCCTGGAAAGTAAGGGTGAAAGCAAGGATCATCGACAAAAAGGAACCCCACTCCAAGATTATAAAGGATAATACGACAATTACGAAAGAGTAGTTTGAAATATTCAAGGCGACTTGCGTTGCCGAAGCTGCCAAAGAAAAGTCGGAGTACATGAAGGGGCTTCAAGAGAGGAACATGGGATACCACCACCTTGGAAGCCGTGGTTACACGGGGAAGAGGTCCATATGGTCCAAGGAGGACGCGAAACACAAAAGTCTGGGCATCCCAGACCCCTTGGCGGAGTTCACCATCCCACAAGAGCATGACATCATCACGGCGCGATATTGTTGGGACCGAGTCAACCTGGTTTTTGATACACATGCGGTCACAAAGGAGTTCACGAGACTGCTGGTAATTATTAATTTACCCGCTAATTTTAGCTTCTGATCAATTTGACTGCACTTTTAGTCACATTTGTAAATGGTCCACGCTCCTTTTGCAGAAAGAGCAACATAGGATTGCGGCCGAAAGCGACTCACTGTCTGAGGCGTTGGCGAGGCCAAAGTGGGACACCCCATTCAATCGGGCCTTGAACATATTTAAAGGACTCCCGGTGGACACTCGACCGTCATATGGACGCATGCACGGCGTCGGAGACGGTGCCACGTGGAAGAAGTACTACCATGAGACCATGGAGGAGAGAAAGGATAGACTTAGGTTAAATGAAGAAAACATCAACAAGAAGGTAAAGATTGCGGTTGATAAGAAATTAGTAGAGACAGTCAAAGCAGCGGTAGCTGCCACAAGAGAGGAGATTGCAGCTTCGTATAGTGTCTTGGTTCCGGCTATCATTAGTTGGACCAAGGAAAATCCAAATAAGGATGCATTGGACTTTCCCCTTTCCAACTACTTGGGGAGCAGCTCGACTAGCATTACACCAGCACCTGCTCCCGCACCTGCTACTGCACCAGCTCCTGCACTGGCTCCCGCATCTCCTACTGCACTGGCTCCCGCACCTGCTCCTGCATGGGATCCTGCACCTACTCATAGCAGCCCGTCCTTCGTCTCGGACGTTCTCAGCGGTGCTTCGTCTTTGGCTGAGCTCGATGCCCTCACGGTACCTGGCACACTAGCCCTGTGTAATATATGTATAATCTCCCGTTTCCATTGACTTTCGGATGTCTCACGTCTCAGACATATCTTTGTAGGCCGTCGTAACCCCGTGCACCATATTGTACACCATCAGCGGTGAGAAGGTGGACATGGGGAAGGCGACGATAATGAAGCCGAAGGAACAATTGTTCCATAACCGGCCGATCCCCCCTGACGTCTTCAAGGTTTCCATGGCTAGTATTGAACCAGGCCACGAGAATTCGGCTCCTCCAGTAGCACTAGGTGGAGATGACGACCAGACCCTACGGCGGCTTGGCGATTGCAAGCGTTGGGTCCTGTTGTAGCCGAAGAGTTTGCTTCGTCTGGAGGCGGTCGGGAGCACACCCACGACCAAGCAGCCTCAGCAAGGTATGAACACCAACACCCCACCTACCCAATTAGCATCGCATGCCATGCCGGGCGAGGAAGAGGTTCCATTAGTGGCTGATGACGTCGTCGCTGTTGAAGAAGCAATGCCTGATGCCATCGACGAGGATGACGATGACCCTCTGCAGTATCTCAATACCGGTGCCTCTGACGAGGGAGGGTTAATGGCTCAACGGTATGATTACTTAGGGTTTGAGCATGATGAGATGGTGCCTGAATTGCCAGAGGATGAATGTATTATAGGATCACTTCCAGTAGCAAACAAACATAGGAAGAGACCGAGGAAAGGCAACAAAGCTGCTTCTAGGATCCAGCCACCTAAGCAGCCTCGGGTTCAAGACCATATACCTATCCCTGGTGTGGCAAAATTTCATATCCCCGGTGTTCCGATCCTACCTAAGGAAGCGGTAGAGGCCATATATGGTAATCTAAGGAAACTTCATGACGATGTGCTGCGGAGAGAGACAAGCCTGATCGCCTCGAAAAAACCAGGATACCCGCTCTACGTGGTTAACGTGCCGCAACAAAGGTTATACGTCGACACATTCCCCGCAGAAAAGTTTTTCCTTAGATTCGATTACATCTTCGACATGTTTCACTTGAAAAAGATGGATTTTACGTTTGTCCGCCTTTTTGCCTTGCACATGAACCACATCATCAGGATTGAGCAGATACCTTATATATGTGTCGCTGACTCGTACTTCATTCACGACGGCTTCTTGGCAGTCTACCCAAAGCACCGTGAATACGCGAATAACTACATCACCGATTTCATGGTCGCCAATAAGGACAAAGAGACGATTCTCGTGCCTTATCATCCCATGTAAGTCATCTGCAAATAGCTTTCCTTCGATTTCAATCATTAATTTGCACACATGGAGGCTAATTTGAGGTGTACTTATTTTGCGCAGCGACGGGCGCGTCGTCCTCATCATCCTTTCCCCCCGATTCTCCCACACTCTTTACCTGGACTCGTCGAAGAACATGAAGAAAAAAGATTACACCCACATCAAGTCTGTTCTCGACAGTGCTATCTTTTTCTATGGCCTACGGGGTGGAGAGATCACGACCAGGAAGACAAGGAACCACGTGCCCGCCTTCAGCCATAAGACCGACTTCTCCTAGATCCAGCAATCGAGTGGTACTCTTAGTGATGGATTCTATGTACTCCACCACATGCTGGAGTACAGACGGGATCAGCAGAACCTTCGCATGTCACCTAGATCCGGTGATGCCCATATTCTGCAATGGGCAAAGAACCTAGGAGATATCCCGGATCACCGACTTCGAGCTGAGTTCTATCACATCCAGTGTGAACTTGCCCAAATCATCATGAAGGAGGTCATCGAAAAAACAGGGATGATCTACGAACAAGGGCAAATATCACGGGAAGATGTTCGAACACGCATATCGTCTAAGCGTCTCGACCTGAAGCCTTTCAGTCTGCTCGGGGACTATCTCCCTGACTTGGATGGATGGCACGACATGTTGGATTGATTGACGATATATGACAAAGTGTCCATTTAGTCCATACTTTCTCTATGATGAGACTTTGAGTTATGCACGACGAAACTTTATTTGTGATGTAATTAAACCATCCTCCTGAACTAGCGAAGATCACTCTACTTCGGGCATTTTGGATACTATGAACTTTGTTATTTATGCTTATGAGATGTTGCTTCTATTTTCACGAATTATGTCTCTTTGTGTTGCTCAACTATATATGTTGCATATTATCGACTCAAGTGATGACGCAGGTACATAGATCATCGATGGTGAAGTAGTGGTACGCCAGGAGTATACGACGAGTGACCGGAGTTTCAGGCCCAGGTGTACCGGTTTGCGAGCGACGGCGAGAGAGGGTTAGATAGCAGAGCCGAAGCAGAAACTGTTAGTTTAGGTTCATGCTAGTGCGAGAGAGGGATACGAACTGGTGCCTCAAGAAATACTACATTATGTATGATGAGACATGCCTTGTAACGTGTATAGCTATATCATGATTATGATGTGACGACATGATTTGTGTTGGATGGTATGATATGATTCTTATGTGCATGATAATCATATAATAAACTCGCAATATGCTCGTCATAGAATACTATATAAAATGTGTACAAAAACAACACAAATACATAGCAAAAAAAAGATATGTGAAAATGTAGTAGTAGTGGTCTTTAGCGCTGAAATAGAAAACGCTACTCCTAAGCCACTTAGCAGTAGCGTTGGTATGGACAACGCTACAGCTAAGTAGCTATAGCAGTAGTGCAGGCCAAAGCGCACTACTAATAAACGTTAGCTATAGCGCCATATAAGAAGCGCAGTACCCCGCGCTACTGATAGCCCTAAAAACCACGCTATTGCTAGGCTTTTCCCTAGTAGTGACTACTTGTCTACCACATACTAGATCCGGCAGGACTAGGGGTATTACCTCCCAAGGAGGGCCTCGAACCTGGGTACATTATGTGTCACCACTACTTGTCTCCCATCCCGCTCCCGGAGCCCGCCGACGCGCATTAGCCCCAACCACTGGAGTTAAGCCACCCCATGGCATATGTCATGACAAAACGATGACAAGTAGGAAGGAGATCTTTGAAGCACTAATGCATGCAATGATGGTTGGCCTGTAGCAGAGAGAGGGGGGGCGAGGGAGAGATAGAGGGAGTGCAAAATCACCTTGTATGGAGAAGGCCATCCAAAAACCATGCAACAACACCTTGTAGATAATCTAGGATATTATCTGGGGTATCAATCTTTCGGACAAGGACGATCACAATATCATTCTTTCCAGAAGGGATTGAGAGAAGCAGGAGTAGGAAGGAGACTCTCCAAAGCATCGATGCACGTCATGATGCTTGGCCTGTAGCGGGCAGGAAGGGAGGGAGTGTAACACCCTGCATTTTTGCCCATTTCTTTTCTTTTGATTTTGGTCTGGTTTTGCTTTTCCATGGCTTGATAATTTTGGAACCTAAAGGGATCACCCTTAATTCCTGTTCCCCAGTTGCTTTCCAACCTCCAAACCATCCCAAGACCATATCATTTCCATCTTGAGCCAATCCCAATAATATTTTCCTGGGAATATTCCTTTTTCTATTAAAGGAATAATCCTCTTTGCTCTGGGTTGTGAAGCAACCCACATTTCTATATCTCCAAAAATTCCCATATAATTCTCATAAATTTCTTGGGTCATATCTCCCTGAGATATGATAAAGTCCTTCCTTTCCATGTTCAAAAATATTCCTCAAATATTCCTTTTCTCCCTAGAGCCCTAGCTGTCAAGTTGTGAAGCAAGTACCCTTTATATGTGCTTGCTTGCTCTCAAACTTTGTGGGCACTCTTTCCTATCCATATCATTGCCTCATGACAAAATTCAACTCAATTTGGCTAGTAAATATTTCTTGGCAAATTTCCAATGTTTCTGAGCCACACGAAGCTTTGTGAAGCAAGTGCTAGCTAAGAGTATTCAAATGAGTTAAAAATTTTCCAGCATCTCAATATTCTCAAATAATGACTCTCCACCAAATTTGAGCAGCACCCCATCAACTGTGTGACCACAACATCAAATCTCTGTCTTTGGTCATTATTTTGGATTGTGAACCAACTGTACTTTACATTGCTTCATAATTTCTGAAATTTTACCAGGACATCCTCCTACCTATAAAATATCTCTCCACCAAATTTGAGCTCATTTTATCTAGCCATTTCTCCTCAGCTATTTTCCTAAAATTCTGTCCAGCAGGATACTGTGTGAAGGAAGTACTACTTTGGTTTATTCAGATGGTATGAAATTTATATAGTGTCTTCCTATGCCTAAATAACTCATGTCCTCCAAATTTCAGCTCCATCCAAGAAAGTATGTGAGTGCCACTTCATACTTTGCATTTCTGGCTGTAGGGTCTATTCTACAGCAAGTGCCACTTTTACCCATCTAAATGATCTAAAATCTTCAGTAGTGATCATCTTAGGGTGTGATACCTCTAAGACAAAGATCAGAGTCAATCACGAGACCAGTCTTCCTCAGCAAGCATCAAACACATTGTTGTTACATTGTCTCCCAACTCTCTCTAGTCAATTCCTGCATCCCTGTGCTCGTTTCTTTCCTTCTTGTCCCTATCTGATGAATGACCACTCGACGAGACAAGGTTTATACGAACAAAGTACGTGGCATCACCGAATTCACACGGTGACCACCGCCCTGGCATGCCATGGACGCGAGCTGTGTGTTTGCTAGCTTGGGCCCCTCCTCTGCTCGTCGTTTTCGTGTGCCTCGTCGTGTACATCACCTCCCCCTCGTCGTCCTCTTCTCCCTAGAGCCCACTCCCCTATAGATTCTGCCTCGCCGCGCAGCGACGAGCTCCGTCATGTTCTGCCCATGACCGCCATATCATCTTCTTCCCCCAAGCTCTCCAGAGCCTTCCCGAGCTCGCCCGATCCCTCCTGAGAACGCCCGAGCTTCCTCAGCTCCTCTCTGACCTCTCTGGATGCCTCTCCCCTCTTCCATGGGCATTCCCGAAGCTCCGACACGCGTCGCTGCCCCCGTGGTCGGACCCTAAGCTTCCCTGGATATTTAAAGCCATCCCGAGGAGCCCCAACCTCACCATTCTCTCCACCCAGTTCTCTTGATACTCTCCGGCCCATCCCTCCATCGCCGGAGGCCCCCTTGCCCTCCAATCGCCGCCATGGCCGCCGTGGGCCTCCGCCTAAATTCAGGCGAGCCGGAACACCTCTCGCCTCCTTTCTTCACCAGAGTAGACACTAAAGCTCGGCAGAGCTCCCCATCTCCTCGGTCCGCCCCTGGGAAGCCGCTCGGCTCAAAGTCAAGTCCAGCTGAAGGCCATTTCCGCGGGAGACCACACCTTCGTTGCCTCGGTATTCCCCGGCTGCCGTGTCGCCCCCTGTTGGATGTGGAACCTTGCGCTAAGCTCGTCCATGGGCCGAGCATCACTGGAGACCCCCTGTGGTGCTGGCTATCGCTGCTGGGAGCCGCTCCTCTGGCCGGCCAAGCACGCGCGGGAGGAGGAAGAAGGAGAGGGAGGAGAGAGAAGGCGTCATGGGCCCTGACCGTCAGCGAGTGAAGGCGGCCACATCATTTAAGTGGAACCGCTCTGCCCTGAATACGTTTTCCCCGTGGGGAAGCGTATTTATCTGAATGCGCTACCAGCTGAGTTCTCAAGGAACCTGCTGTGAATATTTTTATTGCAGACAAGTCCCTGACACCAAAACCCTTATATCTTTTCGCTTGTAACTCCGATTTCGGTGAAACCAAGGCCCACTTCTTTGTCTCGTCGAGCCCGTAATGTTGGTATCATTTTCATTATGTGTTCACATTCTAAAAATGGCCATTTTTCTCTTGTCTCTAATCAGCCATTCGAGAGAGAACCTTTTCCGGCGATCATTCCATGGACTCTCCGCACTTCTTTCTGATGGTTCCTTCACCCCTAGGCAAGCCACAACCCTCATTTGCATAGTTGAATTGAAATTTCATAGTTTAACCAATTACATTAATCACAAGTATAATTGTTGCTAGTATGAATTAGATTATGCAATGTTTGAATAAATTCTTGAATAGGTGACTACCATGTTGAGTACGGGATTGTTAGTAACTAGTATTTTACCCACTAGTTAAGGCCATGTTGTGGAAGATTACTGTCTATGATTATTTCGGGTTTCATCCGGCAGTTTGTGGATATGAATCAACGGTAGTGGCTTCAGCTTATTGTCTATTGCACTACTAGGAAAAACCTTATAGGCAGGACCTCAATAGTAGCACTGGAAAAAAGAAAACGCTGTTGCTAATTAGCAGTACTGCTGATCCAGTTAAGCGCTACTACTAACACCTTAGCAGTAGCGCTTCTTATTAAAAATGCACAACTACTATGTGGGACTAGACGATGCCACCGATGGTAGCTGTAGTAGCAGCGTTGCCCAAAATCCAGAACTACTACTAAGTGTTTAGCAGCAGCGCTTTGTTTTGCAGCACCGCTGCTGCTATTTGGCCCCACTTTGTAGTAGCGCTCGCACGTGACAAGCGCTACTACTAATAGCGTAGCAGCAACGCTTTCTGGTATGCAGCGCTACTGCTAGTTGCGGCTGGTGCCACCTTTTTACCCCCTCCCCCTCCTCCCCCCACTTTGACCTCTCCCCCCTCCTTTCCCCTCTCCACTCTCCACACCATTGTTGCTCTTCTTCTCTCTTCCTCCTACCTCTCTTCTCTCCTCATTATTGTCCCCCTCCACCATAACTCTCCTTCATAAATGGCCTCTCTCACATTTCTCTTTGTCCTACCACTCTTCCTCTCCCCATTATATTAATGCCCCCCCTCCACCATAACTCCCTCTCCATTAGTTAGATAGCTATATTCACGTCTCCTGCCCACCAATTAGATCTAGCTAGTTATATAGCCATCCACGCGTGCTCCTTCGATTAGTCTCTCTCATCATCTCTCTCGATCGGTCTCGCTCGGGAGATATATAGGTGAGTAAAAAAAGTTGTTCATTTAAAGAATGGGAATATGTGTGTGAACGAGAACATGTGTGTTTGGGATATATACATGGAGAGATTTGTGCGAGTTTGACATGCCCCCGAGTTGCTATGTTTTTCCAAAATGTCGACTTATTTCCGTTTAGGTGAATTTCGAGAAAACTCAATATGTCCTATTTTTAGGCAAGGTCATGCCAAAATTTTATATGACTTTGAAGCATGCATGCATTATTTATTTTATAACCATTTTGCTTGTTATACCGTGTAGTCGGTCATGAAGGTGACTGGATGGAAGGTGGAGCGGTACATGCAATCCACGGTGATGGACATGTATGCAAATAATTGGACTAGGATTACATGTCCGTTTGCAAGATGCAAGGAAGGAGTCCTTTTGGACACTTTTGATCGTGGCACTTTGAAGGCGCACCTGCTGATGAATGGTTTCATGGATGGCTATATTCAGCGGATGAGTGAATAAGATGATGATGATGAGTATGTCCAAATGACAGGGAATAACGACGTGGGGCTAGACGAAGAGATGACAGATCAACACGAAGATGATGGTGCCGCACATGGCGGCGGGGAAGAGTCCAAAAATGTCGGTTGCAGAGAAGTTTCCGGACACGGCAAAGAAGAGCCCGGATATGGTGGAGAATAGGCGGTGGTCATGCCGTAGTCTTCGACGCTACTAAGTGCAGTCGTGCAAGACCCTCATGTTCAAGACCTCCTTCGCAAGAGTACGACTAGCAAGATAGCTGCTTATAGAGAGGAGGCCAAACTGGCTCAACTTCAACTGGACTCGAGGACTCCATTGTATGACGGTTGCGATCCCGAGGTGACCCGCTTGAGTTTCACGCTCGAACGTCTAAAGACAAAGGCCAAAAAAATGGACACACAAAAGCCTCGATGAACATTTGAAACATCTACATAATAAAGTTCTTCCCGCGGGGAACCTGTGTCCTAGTAGTGTCGAGGAGGCCAAGAAAATCGTTTGCCCTTTTGATTTGCCGCACATTAGGTACCACGCATGCATCAACGATTGCATCATTTATCGGGGGGAGCACGCGGAAAAAACTAACTGTCCAGTGTGCAATGCTTCTCGATACAAGAAGGCAGGAAAGAAAGATCCTCAAAAAGTTGTATCGTACTTTCCGAGCACTCCCCGTCTCCAGCGGTATTTCGTAGATCCTAAGGAAGCAAAGCTCATGCGCTGGCCCACGGAGAGGAAGAAGCCTGATGATGGAGATGATCCGAGGCTGAGACACCTCGTAGATGGTAGCCAGTGGAGAGCATTCAACACCATATATGGATTTGCTAAAGAGGATCCAAGGAACATCGTGCTTGGTGCGAGTACCGATGGCATGAATCCGTTTGGAAACCAGAACACCAACCACAACACATGGCCCATGTTTGTATGGATGTACAACCTCCCCCATGGAAGTGCATGAAGAAAAAGTACATACACATGTGGGCCGAAACAACTGGGAAATAGTATTAACCTGTATATGGGGCTTATGCAAGAGGAGCTAGACACGTTATGAAAATCACCGGCATGGACATGGGACGCCAACACGGGAGAGTATTTCCATATGAGAGCTGCGCTGATGATGACGGTACACGACTATCTCGGTTACGGGTACACCTCAGGCCAGGTGTGCCACGGATATTGCGGATGCACGAGGTGCATGGATGATACAACATCTCAGCAGCTTATGTCAACGAAAGATTGCGGGTCTGGGAAAATCGTGTACATGAGGCATCGTTGATGTCTCGAGAAGGATCACCCGTGGAGAAAGCGTGGAGATCTATTCAATGGGTTGGCTAAGCTTCGAGGACCTCCACGTAAGAGGAGAGGCACCGAAATCGACGGGCTGCTGAGAAACTGGGAACAATGCCCCGCGTCGGAAGTATCAAAAAGGCTCGAGAGCCGCCGCTGAAGGTATGGAAAACAAGGTCTGTTTTCTGGGACATGGAGTACTGGCCCAATCACGACATGCCTCATTGCCTTGATCAAATGCATATCACGAAGAATGTTCTCGAGAGATTTCTTGGCACACTGATGAACATGCCGAAGAAGACCAAGGATGGGCCGAAGGCAAGGAAAGACTTGGAAGATTTGAAGATCAGGAAAGACAACCACCGTAAAAAGTTGATGGAGGAGACGGAGACGAAGACAGAGGAGGGGAAAGGGGAAGAAAAGTCAACAAGAAGCAGGAGAATTATTGCCCCCCTTCTCGCTTCACCTTAAGTACTAAGGAGATCGATCAATTCATCAAGTGCCTTATGGGAATCAAAGTCAGTTCCGGTTACTGTGGGAAGATAAGCAGATTTCTAGACCCAAAGAAGAAAAGGTTCAGGGGGATGACGTCTCATGACTGTCACGTAATGATGACACAGATACTCCCAGTTGCCATTAGAGGGAATGGAAAAGCACGTCCGTGACATGCTTACTGGTCTCTGCAACTTCTTCGATGTTATCTCTTGAAAGTCCATCAGTGTGAAGCAGCTCCGAAGGCTACAAGAAGAGATCATTGTATTACTATGTGAGCTTGAGATGTACTTCCCGCCGGGTTCTCTCACGTCATGGTGCATCTGTGTGTCCACATCATGGAGGACATCATCGACCTCAGGCCGACATTCCTTCACAGCATGATGTCGTTCGAGAGGATGAATGGGGTCATCAAAGGAATCGTTCGTAACAAGTCCCGTCTCGAACGGAGCATCGTCCAGGGGTATCTGACGCATGAGTGCGTCTCCTTTTGCGAGAATTATATAAGCGTCGAAGACCGTGTTGTTGGTTTTCCCGTCAAGAAGCACGATGGGAAGCACGAAGGATATGGTCACAACAACGGTCGGAGGGAATTGCACGTGGACTACTCGGATCTACAGAATGACTTTGACAGGGCTAATTTAGTAGTGCTACAACACCTAGATGTGGTAGATGATTATGTGGCACGACACAAATAAAGCATCGCAAAGAAGTATCGTGATAAGGGGATGCTCAAGACGGACGACAAAGTTACTGTAGAGCACAACACTACTTTCTTCCATTGGTTCAAAGAGCAAGTTCTTGAAAATCCCCCGGAAGAGGGCAGTTCGGACGGATTGGTCATACACGCCTTAACACATGGTCCTGTGCCCAAGCTCGTGACCTATCAGTCCTACGATATCAATGGGTACACGTTCTACACGGAGGCTAAAGACATGGACAGTGATTACCAGAACTCCGGGGTGATAATTCAATGCGTGACCGACGCCAACGGCACAACTGAAAGATTCTACAGAAGGGTCGAAGAGATCTGGGAGCTTGACTATGGTGGAATGCACGATGTGACAATGTTCCGTGTCAGATGGGCCAAGGACGTCATAAGAGAAAACAAGTATTTCACTGCCATGTCTATACCTGACGCGAAGAGCACTCCCGTGAACGTTAACATCATCGCAAAGAATGAGCCATGGGTACACGTTAACCACGTGACACAATGCTTCTTCATAACCGACCCGGCCAATCCCAGCCGTGTTATCGTGAGGAGATCCAAAAGGAGCATTGTCGGAATGGATGGAGTCGCAAACGAGGAAGACTACGACCAATACAGCAACCCGGTGAGGGAAGGTGATGATGACGATGAAGCATACGTGAAAAGTAGAATCAAGACTACATTATGTAAGAAAGATCGTACTCCATGGCTCCGGAAAAGTCACAAGGAGGGGCTCAATTACTCGGCAACGAACAAGAAAGGGAAGAAGCTCAATGTGAAATGTCGTCGATGCAGCTTATCAGAAACCTACATTTATATATATGTATCTATTTTGTGTATGCACTTAAGTAACCGTTATCGGTCAACTGATATGTTACCACCACATGCATGGTTCCGGTGATATCCGCGCATTGGGCGAGAGGGAGATGCCGTCGTCGGGAGAAAAACAAAAAAACAAAAACAAAAGGGAGAAAGCAGTACAAAAGAAAAAGTAAAGTAAACAGAAAAGAAAAGGCAACTAATGAAAAACAAGAAAACAAAAAACTAGAAAAGGAAAATAATAAAAAGAAAAGATGGAAAAGATAGCAGTAGCGTTGGTTTAGGTAACCAACGCTATAGCTAAGTTAGCTATAGCGCTGGCTCCTAAACCAGCGCTATTGCTACTTGTATTTTACAATTAAAAAAGTAAAAATGATAGCAGTAGCGCTGGTTTGTAAACAAGCGCTATAGCTAAGGTAGCTATAGCGCTGGTTCAAAACCAGTGCTACCGCTATTTTGAGTTAACCCCCCACCAAATCCCCCTGCCGCCTTCATCCCGCGGCAGATCTCACACGCAACTACCACCGTCCAGACTGCCCCCTCCACCGGTGCCCCCACCGCCGCCTCCACAGGCGCCGTCCACCGACGCCCCCACCGGCAGCCCCCACCGTCCCCTCCACCGACGCCCCCAGCATCCCCTCCATCGGTATCCCCCACCGGCGCCCCCACCACCCCCTCCGCCGTTGCCCCCATCGCCCCTTCCCCCCCGTGCCTCCTCCCTCCCGCAACAGGTCCCGTCGGGCCACCACCTTGTAAGTGGAAAACATGTTCCTTGCCTTGTCTGCTCCTCACTGCCCCCCCTGCCCCTTCCACAAAGAATGAACTAGAGTTATTCTTGCTTTTTTGTGTGTGATAACTGAATGCACCTTCTAGTATTCTTGCTAGGATACTAGGATAGTAGTGAGATGCTAATTTATCACATAGTGCCTATTGTCATTTGCTCTGAAATTTAAGAGGCATAATGACAGTGGATCGACATCTCGGTGGCACATATTGCAATACTTCCAAACATTTTATAGTTGTTTGGCTGCTAGTATTCTTCCTAGGATATTAGGATTACTGAACGAGACCTTGTATGATGTTAACAGTCGGTGTATCGAAGCTGAAAATGTAGCAAAGTTAATTGAATAATTTTAGCCCAGCTAAATAGGAAGCAATTCAAACCCAAACGACAACAAAAAGTTTCCAATGCCAGTTATCGTAGAGGCAACATCATGATATTTAAGATGTTTACCTTGCCCTTCCTCCCAAAAAGAACATTGTGAAGAAATTTAAGATCAGCAGGTTTCTTCCTCGTTAATGTTGATACGTCTCCAACGTATCTATAATTTTTGATGGTTCCATGTTATTATCTTGTCAACTTTGGATGTTTTGTATGCATTTTATATCTTTTTTGGGACTAACCTATTAACTCAGTGCCAAGTGCCATTTTATGTTTTTTCCGTGTTTTTTACCTTTTTCAGAGGGGAATATTAAATGGAGTCCAAACGGAATAAAATCTTCGGAATGATTTTTTCTGTAACAGAAGATACGCAGGGAACTTGAGAACCAAGGCAAAGGATCCCTGGGGAGGCCACAAGCCACCTAGCCACGGCCTGGGGGGTGCCTACCAGGCTTGTGGGCCCCCCATGGCTCCTTTGCCCTACTTCTTCCTTCTATAAATTTGCTAAAAATCCAAAATTGCCAGAGAGAGCCACAAAAATACTTTTCCGCCGCCACAAGCTTCTGTCTCCGCAAGATCCCATCTGGGGCACGTTCTGGTGCCCTGTCGGAGGGGGGATTCGGACACGGAGGGCTTCTTCATCAACACCATTGCCTCTCCGATGATGCACGAGTAGTTCACCACAGACTTTCGGGTCCACAGCTAGTAGCTAGATGGCTTCTTCTCTCTCTTGGATCTTCAATACAAAGTTCTCCATCATCTTCATGGAGATCTATCCGATGTAATCTTCTTTTGTGGTGTGTTTTTCGAGATCCGATGAATTGTGGATTTATGATCAGATTACCTATCATTATTATTTTAGTTTCTTATGGTCTCTTATATGCATGATTTCGTATCCTTGTAATTCTCTTCGAGTTGTGGGTTTCGTTTGGCCAACTTGATCTATAATTTTTGCAATGGGAGAAGTGCTTGGTTTTGGGTTCATACCGTGCAGTGTCCTCACCTAGTGACCGAATGGGTAGCAAGGCACACATCGTGTTGTTTCCATCAAGGATAAAAAGATGGTGTTTATATCTGTTGCATGAATTTATCCCTCTACATCATGTCATCTTGCTTAAGGCGTTACTCCGTTTGTTATGAACTTAATACACCAGATGCATGGTGGATAGCGGTCGATTTGTGGAGTAATAGTAGTAGATGCCTTTATGTATGATCATTGCCTTAGATATCATCATGACTTTGCACGATTCTATCAATTGCTCGACAGTAATTCGTTCAGCCACCGTAATACTTGCTTTCATGAGAGAAGCCTCTAGTGAACACTATGGCCCCCGGGTCTACTTCACATCATATTTTCAGCTCTGCACTTTTACTTTGTTGCACTTTCCACCTTCAGATCTTACTTTGTGATTAATCGTGAAGGGATTGACAACCCCTTTATAGCGTTGGGTACAAGTTTGTTTGTTTTTGCGCAGGTACATTGGTGACTTGCCTTGATACTCCTACTGGATTGATACATTGGTTCTCAAACCGAGGGAAATACTTACTACTACTGTGCTGCATCACCCTTTCCTCTTCAAGATAAAAACCAACGCAAGCTCAAGAGGTTGCAAACCTCTGTGCCACTATAAATAAGTTTCAGAAATCAAATCAGTGAGCGAACACTAGAAGTGCAGTAGGAAAGGGAGAAAACCACACACATTACAGCATGACTGCAGGAGCTGAAACCGTAAAATTAAAGACAATCAAAATTGTTCCTCTTTTTTATCAAATAAATGGACATGAAACGTCAATGCATTTTAGTCAGGTCACAACTAAAAGGTTTGAATCAAATTGTTATTGTTGGATCCCATTCAAAGTACATCAGAAGATCATATATGATGGTATACAAATACAAAAATCTAGCACTTGACTAGAGTTAATAAAAAAAACTTGCATGATACTCGAGCCTCTCTTGGCCTCCTCTTACAATATAGACATTACTTAGCATGTTAGGGTCTCTTCTGATCCAAAAGATGCAGGTTTTATTCTGATTGTTGGTAAAAACCAATTGGGTAGTTTTGATAGTGCAAAGGACAATTTTAATATCTTGGAAATATTACCATTGTTCAGTATTTTCTTTTCGAGTTTTTGTACGGATACATGACATTTGGCTCTGCTATAATACCCCCTGCAGTTTTTTTGCAAGAGTCTAAATCTATTAATAAAGAGTGGCCTGTGTTTTGCCGGAATGTTGATTCATTTCTATTCCAGCAAATTTCAGGCGCTCCATATTTCCACTTTTTAGCAAAGGTCATGCCGAAATTTTCAGCATGACTTGTGCTAGAAACTAGGACATATGGAGTACCCAGGATTTGACGGAAGGGGAATGAATCAACATTCCGACCAAATATAGGCCCCTTTTTTCTCTTCATTATATCTTTTATTTAGAATTGTTGCATAGGAAACATGTCTACCTACGCCGAAGTCGTGGGTGGTTCTGCTGGCCCCGCAGACCCCATGGAGGCAGCAAATCACTATTTTGATTACCTGGACGAACACCAGATGGGGTTGCATGGTGGCGGCAGCGGTCCCAACCCCGACACCGACACCAGCACCGGCACTAGCACCGGCACCGACACCGCCCCGAGACCGTCAACGATGATGTCGTAGCCGGTAAAGCACCTATGAAGAAGAGGACACGAAGACCAAACGAGCTTGGCATCGGACAAATTGTGGTCATGAAGATTCACCCCAAGAAGGTAGAGCCAATGGCGCCAGAGGAAGCGCGCAAGTGCTGGGGCGATCAACTTGGATGCATCCTCAGGGAAACCGCCAACATCAACGACGAGAAGTTGAAGCAGATACCACATGTGGAGCACATGCTCCGGCCGGAATGAAAAGGAATATAAAGTGCCGTGGGACGACCCCGCCATGACAAAGATAAACAAGAAGGTGATGGTCACGTTCACCAACGACTTGTCCTCCTGGAAAGTTCAGGTGAAAAAAGCGATTGTGAAGAATGAACCGTGGTCCAAGATTCATGCTGATAATCCGACAATAACAACAGAGGACTATGCAAAATTCCAGGAGAATTGCGATAAACAAGAAGTCAAGGAAAACTCGAAGAAAATGAAGGCGCTCCAGGCCAGGAACACACCTCCCAACCTCCTCGAAAGCCGTGGTTACGAGGGGAAGAGGCACATATGGGCCAAGGAGGACGCCGAACGTGAAAGTCTCGGGATCCCAGACCCCTTGGCAGAGTTCACCGACCCGCTGGAGCATGACTGGTTCAGGGCCCAGTACAAGTGGGACAAAGTCAGAAATATCTTTTACACGGACCCGAACACGAGGGAGTTCGTGAGACTTTTGGTAATTGTTATATTACCACATTATCATGTTAGCTTCCAATCAATTTAACTGCAAGTTTTATCACATTAGTAAACCATCCACATTCCTTTTGCAGAAAGAGCAACACCAAAAGGCAGCCGAAAGCGACGAGTCGTCACAGTCGTCGGCGAGGCCCAAGTGGGACACCCCATTCAACCAGGCCCTAAACATACTGAAAAAGGTCCCCGTGGACAAGCCGCCGTCCTATGGACGAGTGCACGGCGTCGGAGATGGCGCCTCGTGGAAGATGTGTTACCCCGAGGAGCCAGGGGAAAGAAGAAAGAGACGGTTGGTCGTCACTCAGGAGAGCATCGACGAGAAGGCCGTGATTGCGGTCAATAAGACCAAAGTTGATACCAAAGAAGAGTTGGTCGGGGTAGTCAGTGGGTTGGTCACTGACGCGGTGGCCAGCTTGCTTCCGACAATTTTAAATTGGTCGAAGAGCAATCCAAATGCACGGCCGGAGGAATTTCCCCTTACCAGCTTTGTCGCTAACAACTCGACGAACACCACAACGCCAACACCTGCCCAAGCAACCGCAAAAGGTCCCATTCCTATTCATAGCAGCCCGACCGCAAAAGGTCCCATTCCTATTCTCTGGCATGCTCGGCGGGCCTTCGTCACTGGCTGAGCTCGACGCCCTGACGGTAATTACGCGTCATACCCTTTTCACCAGCATGTCTATAGTCTTTCGTTTCAGTTGCCTTTCAGATGTTTGATGTCACAGACTTGTCTCCTTCGTAGGCCGACGACACCCCATGCACCATACTCTACGACATCAAGTGCGAGAAGGTGGCTGTGGGAAAGGCAACCATCGTGAAGCCGAAGGAACGCATGTTCCACAACCGAGAGATGCCCGATGGCGTCTTCAAGGTTAACGTGGCCAGTGTCTTAGCGGGCTTTGAGGATTTGCCTCCTCCGATACCAGTCGGTGACGACCAGACCCCTAAGACGATTGGCGCATGCAAGAACTGGTTCTTGCCTTGGCCGAAGTCTCTTCTTTGTCTCGAGGAGCCAGTATCACGCCAACGCCACCTTCTCAAGAAGGTATGAACACCACCCCACCTACCAAATTACCTGCACCTGTCATGGCGGATGATGGTAGCGTACAACGCGAGGGAGAGCCTCCATTAGAGCCAGATCATGTCGCCCCCGCTGTCGAAGAAGCAAATGTTGATGATGACATGGAGGATGATGATGAGGACCCGAACAAGTATTTCAATACCGCCTATGATGGATTGATGGCTCAGGACGCCGAAGACTCAGGCTATGACCATGGAGATGATGACTTGATGCTGCCTGATTTGCCAGAGCCGAAACGTCCTAAGTCGGAATGCAAGCGGTCTCTCTTCAAGCCATCCTCGCAGGAGACGCCTCCAGATTCCGCCTCTACCCAGCAACCCCCCGAGGCTCGTCCATTGTTTAGCCCGAGGACACTGGGGGTGGTGGTTAGGGAAGGTATGGTGGGCTCAATACCGCCACCTGCCAAGAAGCAAAGGAAGAGACCGGCCAGGAAAGGCCCTAAAGGCACAATAGCTGCTTCAAGTAGCCAGCCGCCTCTGAAACCCCTGGTGGTAGAGAGAATACCTGTCGAAGTTAAGCAGCGTTTCCATGTCACTAGCGAGCCGATCCTACCTGCCAAAGCGCCAGATCCCGTACTGAACAATGATCTAAAGAGACTCCATGAAGATGTGTTGGCCAGAGAGAAAAGCCTTCTGGTCACGAAAGATCCAGGATACCCGCTTTACGCGGCTCAAGTGTCGGGTGGGAAGCTGTATGTCGATATCTGGCCCACGAATCAGCTCCTCCTGCGATTTGACTACATGTACAACAAGTTCCACATGACCAAGCTGGATTTCCAGTTCATCCGCATGTATGTGTTGTATCTCAAGTACTTCATCAGGATGGAGAGCATCAAATATATTTGTGTCGCGGACCCATACTATATGCACGAGAGCTTCTTGGCAGTTTGCAAAGAGCACCGTGACTATGCGAGAAAGTACCTTATCGAATTCATGATCGCTAATAAGGACAAGGAAGCGATTCTCCTGCCTTATCATCCCTCGTAAGTCATCCGCTCATATCCTTTCGTACATGTTAATCATTCCTTTGCAAGCATGGAGGCTAATTTGAGGTGTACTTAATTTGCGCACCACGGGTGGCGCCGTCCTCATCTTTCTGTACCGGAATACTCCCATGCTATGTACTTGGACTCGTCGAAGAACCTCAAGAAAAAGGATTACATGCACGTAAAGAGTGTTCTCGACTGTGCCCTGTTAACCTTCAGCCTGACTCGTGGATATATCAAGGTGAAAAAGTACAGGAATAAAGCACCGGCTTTCGGCCATAAGACCGACTTCTGCTGCATCCAGCAACCGCACAACAGTACGGCTGATGGATTCTACCTCATGCATCACCTGATGGAGGACAAAAGGGATAATCAACGCCTTCGCATGTCAGCTACTACCGAAGATGCCGAGATTGTTAGGTGGGCCCCAAGCATAGGAAAGACACTGGATCATCGAATCCGAGCTGAGTTTTATCACGTACAGTGCGAACTTGCCCAAGTGATCATTAAGCAATTCCTCGACCCAACGTGGATGTTCTACCATGGGTCAATCACGCGGGTTGATGTCCGACCACTGATAGTCGCTCAGCGTCTGGACCTGAAGCCTTTCACGAAGCTCGGGTGCATCATCCCTGACTATGAAGATTGGAACGCCGACCTAGAGGACTGATTGTCAATGACAATGTGATGTAACTAAACTGTGGTCCTGAACTAGCGTGCCTTAACACTACTGTCTTTCTATGGCAAAACTTTGAAATTATGCACGACCAAACTATGTGATGTAACTAAACCGTGGTCCTGAACTAGCGTAGATCGCTCTAGTTAATTAGTTTGGGTATGAGGAACTTCGTCACTTATGTTTACTATTGGTTGCTTTTATTTTGCTAATCATGCCTCTTTGTTTTCTTAAGTACATTATGTTGCATATTATCGTTCAAATCAACAACTCGTGATGCAGGTACCTAGATCAGTGATGGCGAAGGACTACTATGCCGTGTAGGTTGGGAGGGTTCCAGGAGTCTACGACCACTCGCTAGTCTCTCAGGCCCAGGTGCACAGGTACCCGGGTGCTAGACACAGAGGGTTCGACACCAGAGCCGAAGCGGAAAGTAGTTACTTGAGGTGGACACTTTAGCATGAGCAGGGGCGGGACTGCCGGTACTACATAGTCACGCTCTTCGTCATGCTGATTGCTCTTCTCTTCTACATCATGTTGTAGATAGAGATGATGAAACTTGTGGGTGTGCCATGACCATGCACTTGCACTTATTCAAGACATGACATGATCACACTTATGTATCGCTATTTTCGTGATGATGTGATGATATTTGTGTTGAATGATGATGATGATGATGATGGTATGACGAGACTACTATATGTCTATGATATGTGAGAATAGTGTATTTTTAATATGATGTGATGAAACTATTGTATAGAGCATGTATAAATTCATCACAAATACGTAGAGGGTACAAATATGTGAAAGCGGAAATACTTACCAGTAGCGCTTGAAAATACTTACCAGTAGCGCGGCTTAGCAGCAGCGCGCCATATGAACAAGCTCTACTACTATAGTTATCAGTAGCGCTGGACGGGGAAGCGCTACTGATAACACTACTTACTAGTAGTGTTTCCCATACCAGCACTACTACTAGGGTTTAGTTGTAGCGCGATAGCTGTAGTGCTTGTCCCAGCGCTACTGCTATGCATACTTCAAGCGCTACTACTAGGGTTTTCCCTAGTAATGTTGGATTACTATGATATCAGAGTGTCAGCTATGACAGAAATATTATTTTGGGGATAAGATACTTAGTTGGTTGATCAAGAGTCACCTGTCTGGGCTTATCTGTGCAGTCACATTTGCAGGTATGGGACGGCCTTGACTTGGTCTGATCGCGTGCTCTTTTATCGGTACCACCAAAGAGGGATGGTTATGCACGCGCGCTACCCTGGCCTGGTAGGCGACGATAACATTGTGAGCCCAGTGGAGTTGTTTGGGCCCGTCCCCGTTTGGGACAGTTTAGTTTGGCCACGATGGTGGTAGGTGTCATGAGGACACAGGGGCCACCCAGGGCAGGACTTTGTGGGAGGATGAATGCCGGTGGTATGATGGGAGAGTCACGGATCAGGCAGGTTTCGTTGGGGCAATACTGGTCCACCTGAATGTGATCACGAAGTTAGTGCTCCACGATGTGGGTAAAGTGTGAAACCTCTGCAGAGTGTAAGAATCTATTCAAATAGCCGCGTCCAAGGTATTGGACAACCCGTCTAGACCTTAGTAGATGGTCAACCATATCAGTGTTAATAATGATGGAAGAACTCGTCTGAGTATGGTAGCACTTGGGCATCATGCCGATGACAAGTCTCGAGGACATTCGCTAAAGGTTCTTGGTGAGATCATGAGTTGGTCACCAGAATACGGTGAGAGTAGCCTGATATAGTTATTTTCAACTATCCCTTCGGTGATGATAAATTTTACCTAGTCTTGATTGCTATGATGTTGTCTTGCCTTAATGCTGATGTTTGTTGTGAGCTCGCGAGTACATTCAAAGTACTCACCTGGCATGTCATGCCAGTTTGCAGGTCATGCCATGATTGCTTGCTTGTCGAGGATCCCGAGTTGCGAGCTAGAATGCACGTTCTATCCAGAGTCTTTACGAAGTGGAGTTCATCACAACCGTCATTGTTCCGGTGCTAGTGTAGGTTTTACCGTAGGCAGGTGTAGTATCGCTGTAATCCAAGTACCCTTGTAATGTTTTCCATAGCAATAAAAAGCTGATTTTTCTATGCCAATGGTGCCTATTCCAGAAGACTAGTCCCTGGGGTGGAATACGGGGCGTTCCCGTGTCCTGTGAGCCGGGGTGCCACATGGTGGGTGGTAGAGATAGAGAGAGTGCAACATCACCTCGTTTGGAGACTGCCATCCGTAAACCATGCAACAATACCTTGTATATGATTATCTGGGATATTATCTGGGGGTATCGACCTTTGGGACAAGGGATTATTTTTTTATTTACTCGAACATTGACGGCGCGCAATGTCCGTCTATTTCGGAAATTAATCGAAAGGATTCATGCAAATATATGGAGATATGAAACACAGAAGTTGCATTTGTATATGTCTTGTTTAGTTTCTTGGGTCTAATTGTCCACACGTTAGTTCAAGTTTCGGCTTCAAGAATAATGGGCGTTGGATGGGAACAACTCACGTTAATGCTCTATACAATCATGAGATTACATTATCACCTTTTTATATTAAAGGTGCACTATTATGTCTCAGAAAGAGCATACTACTTTCATTTTACAATCACATAGAATAATAATCAAATTTGCAAGATTCGAATATTCTTCCAACACGAGATCATCCAAAAAAGGACACACCACATTAGTTCTTGTCTAAGAGTAACATGTGCTGAATATGATATAATACGATTAAAATTGGACTCTCCCGACTGAAATATGTGAGGCATACATTACAACTGAATCAATTGGACATGTGAAACAAAAATTGAGGGCTAAACACCTGAATCATAATTCAGGAATAAATCAAAGAGGATTGAAACAAACCTGATTATCCACCCTTTACCTTGCAACATGTAAGAGAAGCAAGCACAAACAAAACGGAGACCAGTCTTACAGAATGGTGTGATTTCAGATTGTAAAGTGGTCTAGGAAGTGAGGAAACGTCTCGACCAATCCTGGCCTGCTAGGGAAGACATGCATCAATAAAAATAGGGAACTGAAGGAGGGGAAGAATGATCTGGTGAAGCTCACGTGGGCAACAGAAGAGTGCCAGCACTGCAACCTTATGCAAGGTGGGCACCTAGGGTACAACCCCAGTTAAATCAACACTAACTACTTCTGATTGTACATCTGAACCAATGAACTTTCGGAGTATAATTAATCATTAAAAAGCAATACAAAAATGTTCTTTAATTAAGAAAGACAAAGTGCATTAGTGACAAATTACAAAGACATGTCATTATCATTTGTGACGACAAAAATACTTAAAAGGAAGCAGCAACTATAAAGAATAATTTCTAATATGCATAATACTTACGCTTCCTTAGTGATCAAAATTTAGGACGTAAATTAGAAATTGAAGACGATGGCATGAAAGGAATGAACGAATTCGGACATCGAACGCACGTTGCATCACATCCGGTCAGTGTTTTAGGGCATTTTCCTCTAGAAAACCGTAGTAAATGCATACAATGTACAAAATTGTTGAAAATTGACATGGTTGCTTGTGATGATGATGCCAACGTGTGAAATTTTTTTGAGTGCAGTTTATGGCTATGAAACGGAGAACTTGTTGGACATGTGCCCTGATGGGGATATGTACCTAGGGTAGGGTCATATGACTCACCTAAAGGTCCTACCCAAGGACACCTCATTATTAGGCCAAGGGTCACATAGAAGATTCCGACTGGACGAAGATGGTGCTTAAAAGTCACTCGGTACGAAGGCACTCGGATTATATTTACATCCACTCAACAACCCATATACACTCGGAAGGATTCCAGTCGGTACTGAAGATCAGACGTCACCCACGAGGGCTAACGGACACACGATCAACCAATGGTCTTTAGTAGCATTTATTACCCACTTACGTTATGAGTAACGTATATCGTTAACTCATATTGATCAAGCCCTTAGATGGTGAGGTATTGAGGAGAGGTGGCGCACTCTATATAAGCCACACCTCCCCTCTGGCACAAGGGTTCGCACCCCCTGTAATACACAAACCAGACTACAAGAGCTCCCACGCACCTAAGATGTAGGGCTATTACCTCCAAGAGAGGGGCCTGAACTCATACATCTTGCGTACAATCTTGCTGTAGCTAGGACTCTGCCCTCTCCATTCGTACCCTACACCTCTACTGTCAGGTTTATTCCCATGAAAGTTGGCGCCCACCGTGGGGCAGGCGTCTAAGCGACTTCCGGCAAGTTTGCATTTTTTCACTCTTCATCATGTCTTCCGGCGGCAGTTCGTTCGTGGGAAGTGAGATCCATTTCGGCGCCCTCATCTTCGTCGCTGCCGACTCGGCATCGCTCCGAGAAGCGCCACTCGACATTGAGGCGCTCCTAGTCCATGGAGGGACGCACTTCCGTGCAAACTCCTTCGGCATTCTTCTTATGCAGCCGTCAACTCCGTTGTCAGCTCTTCACTCCGCTGTTCATCACTGCAAGCGATCTGGTCATTCTCGACTCCAGCGGTGGGTCAAGCACGCGGTGGCTCGTCAGGCGTTGTCTGCGTCGACCCCTCAGGTTGCATCCATCGAGCCTGTTGTTCCTCTTTAGGACCGGATCCACTCAGCGTCAGTCAAGTCTGACGTTCCTTCCGAGTGCGAGAGATGCAACCTAGCAGCAGAGGTCTTCATGGCGGGATCCATGGAGAGCCCACCCAGGTTCGATCCCAGCGAGCACGGGGCCAGTGAACCGTCGTCTGGACGCGGTTGTCGCCGTCATCAAACTTCTAGTCGACATCAGCGGCAACTCTTCCCAGGCGACCATCGCGCCAATACTGAGGTATATCATACTCCGGTACTTAATGTCGCAGCCGGAGCCAAAATAGCAGATTCAATCCAGCCTTCAGATTTAGAGGCAGCCAGAGGCTTAGAACAGATTCGTGCTTTGCTTAAAGCAGCACAACAGCAGAATTCGGTTGTATCACAGTCCATCAATAGATTACATAGCAATTCGCTACGGGCGGAGACAGTCCGATCAGTATACAGTCCAGGTTCATCCCAGCGTCACAGAGACGGAGGTTATCAAGAGTATTAGCACAGAGACCAGGGTCGAAACCAGTTTCCCCCTCGTTGTCACCATGATGAGCACCGTCGAGTGCATTCTCCTCCGCGGAGTGGCTCTTATGTGCCCCGGCACTATGATGAACGGCGCCCGTTCGGTAACGAGCGGAACCCCGGATTTGATGCAAGAGATGTACTTGCACAGAGAAGGATTCACAGAGGTAGAGCCTACCGGGATGGTCTCTATAGAGATCAACCGAATGGAAATGGTACCGTAGTTTCTGGTCCCGAGTGTTTCAGTAGAGCAATCTGGTTTGCTCATATTCCTCCCAACTTCAGTTTGGCGACTAGAGTCAGTAAATTCACAGGCGAGTCCAAGCCCGAGACTTGGTTGGATGATTATCGAGTTGCAGTACAGATTGGCTGCGGCAACGACAACGTTAGAATGAAGCACTTGCCCCTGATGCTAGACGGTTCGGCCCGTGCATGGCTGAATCAACTAGCACCTTCAAGCATATATTGTTGGGAAGATCTAGCTCGAGTATTCATCAAGACCTTTGAGGGCACTCGCAAGTGTACTGCTGGCTTGTCTGCGTTACAACAATACATGCAGAAACCGAGTGAGTCCTTGCGCGATTACATCCAATGTTGGACCACTCTTCACCACACGGTGGAGAATGTTACCGAGCACCAAGCAGTCTGCGCCTTCAAGGAAGGTGTCAAGTATCGAGAGCTGTATATGAAGTTTGGTCGTTCAGGCGACGTGTCAATGAGTAAAATGATGGATATAGCCACCCGTTATGCAAACGGGGAAGAAGAAGACCGCCTCCGTAGCGGCTAGAGGCAAGAGTAAAGCAGTTGACAACACCAACGCCAATTCCAATCGGAAGCAGAAGTGGAAGGTGGAGAATGCAACCCCAGCAGAAGCAGCCGCCCTGGGAGCGGAAAAATTTAAGGGAAAGGCCAAGGCACCGACCCCCCCCCCCCCGAAGAAATCCAAGATGCAGTCAGCTGTTTTGGATCAGCCGTGTGTTTATCACACGAAGAAAGATGAAGAAGGCAACCTGATATTGACAAAGCATACCACTCGATAGTGCCGATTGTTTGTCCAAGAATTCAAAGGTCAGTCGAGTGGAAAAGAGCCTAAAGAGGAGGATAATGAAGAGAAGGAGGACTTCCCCAAGGTCAATGCAACTCTGATGTTTTTTGCTGACGTAGTGAGCAAAAGTCGACTGAAAGTCATTAACAGGGAGGTCAACATGGCAGTACCAACCACCCCAACATACCTGAAGTGGTCGCAAACTCCCATCACATTTGATCAGTCGGACCATCCAGCTGTTGTTCCAACTCCATGTCGCCAGACTCTGGTAGTCGACCCAGTTGTCAAAGGTGTCCGGCTCCGCAAAGTTTTGATGGATGGAGGGAGTGGGCTCAATATCCTATACGCAGAAACTCTCAAGGGGATGGGCATTCCGATGTCCCGACTCAGCGAGAGTTCCATGTCCTTTTATGGAGTAATCCAAGGGAAGAAGGCCAAGTCACTCGGTAAGATTGGACTGGATGTCGTTTTTGGCTCTCACCGAAACTTTTGCAAAGAGAAGCTGACATTTGAGGTGGTGGACTTCCAGAGTGCATATCATGGTATTCTAGGTCGCCCTGCTTATGCACGTTTCATGGCACGACCATGTTACGTGTACCTGAAGATGAAGATGCTAGGACCTAAACGGGTCATCACTGTTTCCGGCAATCGGCAGAGAGCTAAAGAGTGTTTGCAGCAAGGTTCAAAGATTGCAGATCAGCAAATGGCCATGGTACAATTGGAAGAGTACCTGAGGGCTGCCGACCCAGCTGACCTTATGCGCTCCAAGAAGCCTGCTTCAGAGTCCGATTTTCAGTCAGTAGGAGAGGTCAAACCAGTGAACGTCCATCCTACTGATCCCAATGCAGCTCCAACCAACATATCCACGACACTCGACAGCAAATAGGAAGCCGAGCTCATCCAGTTCCTCTCTGACAATTAGGACATCTTCGCATGGAAGCCTGCTGACATTCCGAGTGTATCCAGGGAGCTGGATGAGCACCATGTGCGTGTGGATCCAAAGGCGAAGCCAGTCAGGGAGCGCTTGCGACGATCTACGTCACAGAAGAGGAAAGCAATCGGCAAGGAGGTAGCGAAGCTCTTGGAAGCCAGATTCATTCGGGAGATTTACCACTCCGAGTGGCTCTTGAATGTTGTCATGGTTCCCAAGCAGGATAATTCACTTCGCATGTGTATTGACTTCAAAAACGTTAATAAGGTATGTCCGAAAGACCACTTTCCGCTCCCCCGCATTGATCATATTGTCGATTCAACTGTGGGATGCGAGCGTTTGTATTTTTTGGATGCTTACTCAGGTTACCATCAAATCCGTATGTTTGGCCCACATGAAATAAGAACAGCCTTCATCACCCCTTTCGGGTGTTACTGTTACATCACTATGCCTTTCGGTCTGAACAATGCTGGTGTAACCTTCATGCGCATGATCCAGAAGTGTCTGCTCAACCAGATCGGTCGGAATATTGAAGCATACATGGATGATATTGTTGTCAAGTCACGCAAAGGTTCCGACCTACTGACTGACTTGGCATAAACATTTGCTAATTTGAGGAAATATGACATCAAGATCAATCCAGCTAAGTGCACTTTTGGCGTTCCTGGGGGAAAGTTACTCGGTTTTCTCGTTTCCGCACGCGGGATCGACGTTAACCCCGAGAAGGTCGGCACCATTGTCTGAATGCAGAGCCCCGTGCGAGTGCATGACGTGAAGAAACTTACAGGATGTATGGCAGCATTGAGTGAGTTTATATCTCGTCTCGGTGAGAAGGCACTGCCTTTGTACCGATTGCTGAAGAAGTCGGATGTATTCGAGTGGAATGATGAAGCAGAAGCAACGTTTCTAGAGCTCAAAGCTTTGCTTTCCACCCAGTCGGTGCTTGCTGCTCCGCACAGCAAAGAACCACTGCTCCTATACATTGTAGCCACCAATCAAGTCGTCAGTACAGTCCTGACTGTCGAGAGAGAAAAAGAAGGTAAAGCCTACAAGGTTCAACATCCAGTCTATTATATTTCAGAAGTGTTGACTCCTTCGAAGCAAAGGTATCCCCATTACCAGAAGCTTCTTTATGGAATATATTTGACAGCAAAGGAAGTGGCACATTACTTTCAAGATCACTCCATAGCAGTCATCAGTGATGCTCCCCTATCAGAGATCCTACACAATCGGGATGCAATGGGCCGAGTGGCCAATTGGGCTATGAAGATATTTTATTTGTATATCAAGTTTGAAGCAAAGAAAGCTATCAAATCTCAGGCCCCGGTTGATTTTATGGCCGAGTAGGTGGAACCGGGGCAACCCAGATTCGCTCGGCGCATTGGACTATGTTTTTTGATGGACCCAAAATGCTAAATGGGTCCGGTGCTGGTATGGTACAGGTGTCTCCAAAGGGCGACAAGCTTAACTATGTCCTTCAGATCCACTGTGATTCATCCAATAATGAAGCTGAGTATGAAGCTGTCCTTTACGGGTTGCGTATGGCCATCTCATTCGGCGTCCGACACCTGATGGTCTACGGCGACTCAGACTTAGTGGTCAATCAGGTGATGAAGGAGTGGGACGTACGGAACCCTACCATGAAAGGTTATTGCAATGCATTGAGGAAGCTGGTGAAGAACTTTGAAGGCTTAGAACTCCATCATGTACCCCGACTGAAGAACCATGCAACTGATGAATTGGCTAATATCGGATCTACTCGGAAGCCTATACCCAACAATGTATGTTTGGAACACTTGCACACTCCGTCTGTGCAAGAGGATCCTTTCACTGAAGAGCCCCCACAGCCAACAAGTACTTCTGATCCGACTGAAGTTGATGTTCCAGCAGTCGTTGACCTTATCATGGAAATTTTGTTGATTACTCCCTACTGGATAGTGCCGTATATTGCATACATCTTAAGGCGAGAGTTGCCAGAAGACAAAGACGAAGCCCGACAGATTGTCCGCATGTCAAAGCCTTCACAGTAATGGGTGATCAGCTTTACAGAGAAAGCATGACCGGCGTAGCGCAACGATGTATCTCCCCTAAGGAGGGCCAACTGATTCTGGAAGAAATCCACTCGGGGACCTATGGTCATCATGCGTCCTCTCGGACCATTGTTCCCAAAGCATACCAACCTGGATTCTTCTGGCCACGCGCTAATGAAATGGCCAAAGATCTCGTCGACCGTTGTGAAGACTGTCAGTTCTACTCCAACCTGTCTCATAAACCTGCATCGGCCTTGAAGACAATCCCTCTCATTTGGCCGTTTGCTGTCTGGGGCTTAGACATGGTCGGGCCTTTTCGGACAGGTCAGAGTGGTTTCACACACTTGCTCGTTGCAGTCAACAAGTTCACCAAATGGATCGAAGCTAAGCCAATCAAGAAGCTGGATGCGCGCACAACCATCAAGTTAGTGAAGGAAATTACATTCCGGTATGGAGTCCTGCATAACATCATCATAGACAATGGATCGAACTTCGATTCACACGAGCTCAGACGTTTCTGCACTAACCAAGGGACCCGAGTGGATTATGCATCCGTTGCTCATCCGCAAACCAATGGTCAAGCAGAGCGAGCAAATGGTCTAATCCTACCAGGATTAAAGCCTCGACTCATGCGAGACCTTGAGCATGCCGCAGGCGCTTGGGTGACTGAACTACCTTCTGTTCTCTAGGGTCTGAGGACAACACTGAACCGGTCGACTAGGCGAACTCCTTTCTTCCTGGCCTATGGAGCCGAAGCCATTCTACCAAGTGACTTGCTTCACAGTTCACCCCGAGTGGATCTATATTCAGAAGATGAAGCCAAGCAAGAACGTCAAGATGGAGTTGATATTCTGGAGGAGGAGCATGAGATAGCGCTGATTCGATCCACAGTTTATCAACAAGACCTCCGGCATTTTCATTCAAGGCATGTGAGAAGTTAGGCATTTGATGAAGGTGATCTGGTGCTCAGAGTGGATCAACAACGACCTCATAAGTTAGCTCCTTCTTGGGAAGGGCCTTTCATAATCATTAAGGTGTTAAAAGAATGGAGCCTAACGACTCTACAATCTCCAGAAGAGGATAGATGAACCGCGCACATGGAATGCGGATCTGCTGAAGCATTTTTAAGCTTGATTACTGGTGTATCCGATGTAACCAACGAAGTTTGCTGAATAAAGTTGCTTGCCAGAGTCATCACTTTCTAAATTTTAGTCGATTCCGGTCGAGTGGCTATGCGCCCAAAAACATACTCCGAGTGAAGAGCGATCCTCACGCTCGGGGGCTTAGGTGCGAACAAGATTTGTCTAAGTTAACAAACCCTTCTGAGTGCATAAAAACTATTCACTCAGACGCTTAGCTGCGAACTAGTCTTCGCCTAAGTACAAAAACACACTCCGAGTGAAGAGCGATCCTCACACTCAGAGGCTTAGCTGCGAACAAGATTCGCCTAAGTTAACAAACTCTTCCGAGTGGATAAAAACTATTCACTCGGGTGCTTAGCTGTGAACCAGCCTTCGCCTAAATACTAAACATACTCCGGGTGAATAAAAATCCTCACACTCGGGGACTTAGATGAACACGATTCACCTAAGTGAAAATATTGTCTGAGTGGGAAAAATATTTCACACTCGTAAACTTAGCGGCGAGCAAATCGCCTACGTCAAATACTTTTTCTGAATGAGAAGCGATCTATTCACTCGAAGGAAACCAAACAAATCTAAAGCAGATACATTCAAAAGAGCTCACCATGGATCAAAGTTATCCGTGCAGCTATAGTGTACTCGGGATCAACACCCGAAAGAAGTTTAAGAGATACATCGACCACTCGGCATACCAAGGCATATTTAAAGTTTTTAGGAATAAAAACAGTTTTCTCTTCAAGGACCTCCGGGACTTGCTGGCTCGACAAAGGTATCGAGATCGATTCCATGAGCAATGCGAGTTGTAGCACTGATGAAAGTCTCCATAAAATCTTCGAACTAGAGCTTCTTGGTATTTGCTACTTGGAGCATTTATAGTTTATCCTCCCTTGCCTCCTTACAGTGGACCCTGACGAGAGAAAGAGTAACATCAGCCCCACACCGAGCAGAAGATTTCTTCCACGCTTGGACTCTCTCAGGAACCCGACCCAGGCGCTCCATCACAACTTCTAGATAGACGAGGAATGTATCTTCAGGTCATAGCTCTTTGTAGATTCCTCCCACAGCAGCTTGCAGTCGAGTGAAGTACCCCTGAACTTTCATGAGGCGACAGTTGAGGCGATACATGTCTACGGCCAAGTCATCAGGAACAGGAAACTTGATGGGGTCCAAGTATGGCTCCACCTCGAAGGTCTCTTTCTCGAAGTCAGCACAAAATTATGTGGAAGAACAAAAATGAAGGATCAAATGCATATCATTCGACGAAAAGTGTAAAGACTCACTCGGCAAAGAGAACATACCAATGAGGGACGTGATACGTATCCAACGTATCTATAATTTTTGATGGTTCCATGCTATTATCATGTCAACTTTGGATATTTTGTATGCATGAATATGCTATTTTATATCTTTTTTGGGACTAACCTATTAACTCAGTGCCAAGTGCAAGTTTCTGTTTTTTCCGTGTTTTTGACCTTTTTCAGAGAAGAATATTTAACAGAGTCTAAACGGAATAAAACCCGCTGGATGATTTTTCCATAACAGAAGATACGCAGGGGGCTTGAGAACCAAGGCAAAGGACCTCGGGGGAGGTCACAAGCCCCCTAGCCGCGGCCTGGGGGCGCCTAGCAGGCTTGTGGGCCCCACGTGGCTCCTTTGCCCTACCTCTTTCGCCTATAAATTATCTAAAAATCCAAAAGCACCAGAGAGAGCCACGCAAATACTTTTCCGCAGCCGCAAGCTTCTATCTCTGCAAGATCCCATCTGGGGACCGTTCTGGTGCCCTGCCGGAGGGGGATTCAGACATGGAGGGCTTCTTCATCAACACCATTGCCTCTCTGATGATGCGTGAGTAGTTCACCATAGACCTTCGGGTCCACAACTAGTAGCTAGATGGCTTCTTCTCTCTCTTGGATCTTCAATACAAAGTTCTCCATGATCTTCATGGAGATCTATCCGATGTAACTTTCTTTTGCGGTGTGTTTGTCGAGATCCGATGAATTGTGGATTTATGATCAGATTATCTATGAATATTATTTGAGTCTCCTCTGATCTCTTATATGCATGATTTCGTATTCTTGTAATTCTCTTCGAGTTATGGGTTTCATTTGGCCAACTTGATCTATAATTCTTGCAATGGGAGAAGTGCTTGGTTTTGGGTTCATACCGTGTGGTGTCCTCACCTAATGACAGAAGGGGTAGCAAGGCACGCATCGTGTTGTTGCCAACAAGGGTAAAAAGATGGGGTTTATATCATATTGCATGAATCTATCCCTCTACATCATGTCATCTTGCTTAAGGCGTTACTCTGTTTGTTATGAACTCAATACACTAGATGCATGCTGGATAGCGGTTGATGTGTGGAGTAATAGTAGTAGATGCAGAAAGTATCAGTCTACTTGTCTCGGACGTGATGCCTATATGTATGATCATAGCCTTAGATATCATCATGACTTTGTGCAATTCTATCAATTTCTTGACAGTAATTCGTTCACCCACCGTAATACTTGCAATCATGAGAGAAGCCTCTAGTGAACACTATGGCCCCCGAGTCTACTTCACATCATATTTTCAGATCTACAAAATTAATTTGTGGCACTTTTCACCTTCAGATCTCACCTTGCAAATAATCGTGAAGGGTTGACAACCCCTTTATAGCGTTGGGTGCAAGTTTGTTTGTTTTTGCGCAGGTACATTGGTGCCTCATCTTGATACTCCTACTGGATTGATACCTTGGTTCTCAAACTGAGGGAAATACTTATCGCTACTGTGTTGCATCACCTTTTCCTCTTCAAGGGAAAAACCAACGCAAGCTCAAGAGGTAGCAGGACGCAAGCATCTTCACCAGGAAATCTTTTACAAAATTTTCTATGGCATTTCCCCTCTTTGCCATAGAGTTAAGCTTCTTTGCCCACTCATCTATTTCTTTCTTCATTTTTTCATTTTCTTCCATCAACTTATCAAAGTCTCCAAGCTTCAGTTCATCAGCTTTGGACTTCTCCTTCAGCTTGGCAAGGACTAGATCCTTGTCTTCCAGCACCTTTTTCATTGCATCACAATCCAGCTTCAGTTGGTTCTTCTCAGATTCCATCTGGGTATACTGCGACCCAATCTCACAAGCCTTCTAAAAAACATCCGAGTGGAAAAGTAAGTTTCATTCGACACAATTATTTTTCTACTTCCGAGTGGAGAAATACAAGTCATTCAACACAATTATTTTTCTACTTCCGAGTGGAGAAATACAAGTCATTCGACACAATTATTTTTCTACTTCCAAGTGGAGAAATACAAGTCATTCGACACAATTATTTTTCTACTTCCGAGCTGAAAAATAAAAGTCATTCGACAGTTGGATTAGTGGCCCATCGCACCCGCACAATTTCTTAAGACTACTCAGCTTCGTAAACGATCGACACTAGTCTCGAGGACTACACCCAGTGGGTGCACTTAGCGTGCCCCCACTGGATACAAAATTACTCGGCTAGACCAGTTTGCCGAGGCAAGCAATCAACAACGGTCTCGGGGACTACAACTAGTGGGTGCACTAAGAGTGCCCCCACTCGAATACGGAAACACTAGACCAGGTCCGACCTGGCCGTGTCAAAAATAGAGCATACATTTTAAGTGGGTTCACTAAGCGTGCCCCACTAGAGTTAGGACAACCTACTATACGACAAATCCCTAGTGGGTGTAAAGCAATAAAGCAAGATTGATAAGATCGACAACATTCAATCGGATTGACAAACGAGATTCAATCGGAAAATAAATTACATTGGAACTGACTCGGATGTTCGCTTCGAGTGCCGAGCTGGCGTCATTCACCAATTTGCTGGCCTCGAACACCTCCTTTGTGCGTTGCATCATCACCTTGGCTTGGATCATCGCCTCTTTGGCAGCGCCAGTCTCCTCCTCTGGGACGTGATGCATAGAGAATGCAATTGAGGAAGAAGTGGGCATCACGACAGGGGTAGCTTGGGTTACCAGAGGTGCACTCTGCATAGTCGTCACGACAGCTGATCCAGTCGGAGGGGCCGTCACCATAGCACCCGAACCGACTGTAGGAGCATTCGACACAAGTGTCACATGCATCCCCAGTGCAGATGTAAATGGCTCAGCAGGAGTTTGTTCCGTAGCTGTATGTTGCGGCTCTGGATCGTCATCCAAGAAAATGACACCCGAAGCTGAAATGGTGATGGTCAAATCAGTCCTGATCTAGTATATAAAACGGAGTGAAGCTAATGTTTATCATACCTGGTCGAGGTGCGGGCTGATCCACTACGTCCAGGTCCATACGGTCCTCTCCCGTCTGGAGTGTAGTAGACACCGAAGTAGCAGCACTGGCAAACAAATTGCACTCGGTCACCAGAAGTTTGAAAGACACAATGGCGAGATGAAAAAGACAAACACTCACACTGAGGCAACCGGCACGACGATTCTCATTCGCGGCAAAGCCTTCCAAAGTTTTGGCGCATCAGGCTTTGGCCGTTTTGCAGCCTTTTCCGCAGAGTCGGGCGCGACGGCTCGGTCCCGCTTCACACTTCCGCTGCTGGAGGCGACTGTTTTACTTCGTGCAACTGATGGGTCATGGCGTTGCTTGGTTCGTGGTTCTTGGCATGGAGGAGATTGTTCTTCTTCCTCACTGTCTTCTGAAGCATCTTCGCGCTCTTCGCTGTCATCTACATACTCACTATCAACACTGCCACCTTCACTTTCTCCTCCAATGTCGAACTGCTCCCCTATGGGCACTAGAGAGTGCAGGTTGGTCCATTCCTGCAAAGCACAAAGATAACAGAGTCAATCAGATGAATATGAAGTCACTCGACGAAGGCATAAATACAATCAGAAAATATGTAACATACCAACTTCCGCGGCTTATTCTCAACAGAATATGGCGCGACTCGTCTAGATCCCACGGGGTTGTCGCAAGGACCAGTGATGCTTCTGATCCACTGTCTTACCATCTCTTCATCGACTTCCCGTGGATGCGACCGAGTGGAATCTTCAGAACGAGTGTAATGCTACATGGCATGGTCCCTTGCTTGAAGAGGCTCGATGCGCCGACTCAGAAACGTCTCAAGTAGGTCCAAACCAGTCAGCCCGTTTCTGACCAAGTTAATCACTTCACCCGCCAACATCTCCACTTCTGCCTTTTCATCCTCGAATATAGTCAATATCCTAGGAGCAGTCGGACGATCTAAGGTGAAGGGGGGAAGGCGAATCGACATGTTCGGAGATGCGATAGCATTGTAGTAGAACCATGATGACTGCCAGTTGCTAACCGATTAAGGGAGGGTATCGGAGTATAAGTACTCCTATTCCTCTTGTGAATTCCTATGCCACCACACAACTGGATAACGTTGGTCCGGGTGTCCCCAGGATTCGCTTTTTTCACTGTTTGGGATCGGGCAATAAATATTTTCTTGAACAAACCCCAATGAGGAGGGCAGCCCAAGAAGCACTCACATAAGGTGATGGATGCAGAATGATATGCAAAAGTGTTGGGAGGAGGATGATGAAATTGAATGCCGAAATAGAAGAGGAAACCGCAAAAGAAAGGGTGTGGAGGCAGAGAAAAACATTGCGCGACATGAGTGAGGAGGAGGACCCGTTCCCCCTCACGAGGTGCTGGTTCAAGATCCTCCCCTGGCGGTCTCCATGATTTCTTTGCCACCATCCCATGTTCAAGGAGATCCAAGACATCCTCCTTCGTCACAGTGGACGGGAGAAAACCCCCCTGCATCCACACTGGCGGCACCGCGGTCCGACCGACCTTTCTCCCCTTGCCGCCCTTCTTCGCGCGCTCAAGCTTGGAGGTTTTGCCTTTCGTCATGGCGGTGGTAGCGTGGAGAAGATTGAGCAAGGCTGGTGAGAAAAAGGAGGAGGAGGAGCAAGAAAAGATCAAGGCGCAGTTGTAACCCTAGCCACGGTTGCATTTATATAAGCGACCGACTGAGTCACCGACTAGCGGGACCTTAAGATCTCAACATATCCCGCTATGAGTGGAGACGTGACGCGTGGCGATGATGATGGTGCAATAATCGAGGCATTGTTGCTCCACTTGCGTGACAGTTGCGTCATCACCGCGAGGCACGCGGAAACCGAAATTTCGAATCTCGTAAGATCCAGACCTGCCACAGTGATCAATCATATCAAAATATCCCGGTAGTCAGTTGGAGTAAGCCCAAGCATCTGAAATAACTCGGGCGAACTTCGGAACATAATCGATCAAGGCGAATCACGAAGATTTCAGTCGGCCCAACGTTTCGTCAATCCCAGGGAAAGGACCTAGATCAGAACGACTCGACAAGAAGTCACGTCGACCCCTTCCTCACTCGAACCCCGATCCATTCGGGAGCTAATGATGGGGATATGTACCTAGGGTAGGGTCATAGGCCTGACCTACATGTCATACCCAAGGGCACCTCATTATTGGGACAAGGGTCAGACAGAAGATTCGGACTAGATGAAGATGGTGCTTAAAAGTCACTCGGTACAAAGGCACTCGGATTATATTTACATCCACTTGACAACCCACATACACCCGGAAAGACTCCACTCGGTACTAGAGATAAGAAGTCACCCACGAGGGCCTACAGACACACGTTCAACCAATGGTCTTTAGTAGCATTTATTACCCACTTACGTTATCAATAACATATATCTTTAACTCATATTGATCTAACCCTTAGAGGCTAAGGTATTGATGAGAGGTGGCGCACTCTATATAAGCCACCCCTTCCCTGTGCCACAAGGGTTCACACCCCTGTATTACACAAACCACACTTCAAGAGCTCCCGACCACCTGAGACGTAGGGTTGTTACCTCCAAGAGAGGGGCCTGAACTCATACATCTTGCATACAATGTTGTCGTAGCTACGACTCTGTCCTCTCCATTCGTACCCTACACCTCTACTGTTGGGTTTATTCCCACGACATGTCCTACCGACATTATAAGACGGTACTGCTTATACATGGTCTATGTCACATCATTCATGGAATGGCACCAACTTTTGGCAACATGTGTGAGCATCCATTCTAGACCCCCACGCAAGGAATGAACGAATTCTGACATCGAATGCACGTTGCATTACGTCCACCCGGTGTTTTAGGACATTTTTTCTGGAAAACCATAGTAAATGCATACAATGTAGAAAATTGTTGAAAATAGACATGGGTGCTTGTGATGATGATGCCAGCGTGTGAAACAAATTTGAGTGTGTTTCATGGATGTGAAACAGATAACATGTTGGACACGTACCCTACCAACACTGTAAGACGGTACTGTTGGTACATGGTCTGTGTCACGTCACTCATGGAATAGCACCAACTTTTGGCAACATGTGTGAACATCCATTGTAGACCCGTACGCAAGGAATGAACGAATTCGAACATCGAACGCACATTGCGACACGTCCGATCGGTGTTTTACATATTTTCCTTTGGAAAATCATAGTAAATGCATACAATGTAGAAAACTGTTGAAATTGACATGACTGTGTGCGAAGATGATGCAAGCGTGTGAAATTTTTTTAGTGTGTAAGACGGTGCTTCTTGTACATGGTGTGCGTCAAGTCATTCATGGAATGACACCAGCTGGGCATCATGTGTGAGCATCCATTCTACACCCATACGCAAGGAATGAACGAATTTAGACACCGAACGCATGTTGTGTCACGTCCGACCAGTGTTTTAGGGCATCTTCCTCCAGAAAACTATAGTAAATGCATACAATGTAGAAAATTGTTGAAAATTGACATGGGTGCTTGTGATGATGATGCGAGCGTGTCAAATTATTTTGAGTGTGTTTCATGTATGTGAAACGGAGAACATGTCGGACACGTGCCATACTGACACTCTTAAGACGGTACTGCTTGTACGTGGCCTATGTCACGTCATTCATGGAATGGCACCAACTTTTGGCTTCATGTTTGAGCATCCATTCCAGATCCCCATGTAAAGAATGAACGAATTCGGGCATCGAACACACATTGCGTCACGTCTAGTCGGTGTTTTAGGGCATTTCCTGTAGAATGTCGTAGTAAATGCATACAATATAGAAAATTGTTGAAAATTGACATGAGTTCTTGTGATGATGATGCGAGCGTGTGAAAAACATTCTAGTGTGTTTCATGGATGTGAAATGGAGAACATGTTGGATACGTGCCCTACCGACACTATAAAAGAGTACTGCTTGTACATGGTCTACGTCACATCATTCATGGAATGGCACCAACTTTTGGCATCATGTGTAAACATCCATTATGGAATGAATGAATTCGGACATTGAACACACGTTGCGTCACATTCCGCCAGTGTTTTAGGTCATTTTCCTTTGGAAAACCATAGTAAATGCATATAATGTAGAAAATTGTTGAAAATTGACATGGGTGCTTGTGATGATGATGTTAGTGTGTGAAAACAATTTGAGTGTATTTCATGGATGTGAAACGGAGAGCGTGTAGGACACGTGCCCTACCGGCACTGTAAGACGGTACTGCATTTACATGGTCCGCGTCACGTCATTCGTGGAATGGCACCAACTTTTGGCTTCATATGTGAGCATACATTCTAGATCCCATACAAGGAATGAATGAATTAGGACAACAATCTAGACCCAGACGTGTAAAAAATACGTCGGTCATCAGTATTATCTTATTACGAAACTCCATCTGTTCGACACAGGTGTATAATAGTCCTGCATATCCTTGAAGTAGAGTTTAATGAGCACTGAAGCTTATGTCAACTACAAAAATTACATATTTAAGGAGCCTAAAAATATATGGTCGGGCGAGGTGGGACTAATTCATATGTCGGTCACTCACGTGGCTATCAGTGCTAACCAATCTGAGGGCCCCGCGTGGCCGCGGTACCCAGATTTGCACACGTGCATGCGTTGTCTCCACGATTACGTCGCCCATCCCACGGTCATGACGCGAGTCCTCCGCCATGATCTCGCTGCTAGCCTTCACCCCGCCGCCCTCGACGAACCCTACCATAGCACAACGCCCCGACATCCCGCGGTCTCGCCGCCCTACGACGATCTCACTGCCAGTCTACAGCACCGCTGCCCTCCACGACACCGAACCCAACATGCAGATCCCGCCATCCCGTTATCACTGCCAGCCTCCAGCACCGCCGCCCTCCACGAACCCAGGACAATGCCCCGCCATCCCGCGGTCTTGAAGCCATCAACTGTCGAGCTCTTGGCCGCCGTCGACACACAAGGTAACGTAAGAGATTATTTTTCGTTGGCACTATTTAGAGATCACGCCACCTGATTCATATTGACAAATTTTCACGTCCGTCGCGCCATTCTTGCAGCTCGCCTGCACCCCAAGCCTGCGCGTTACACACTGAAGGCTCCAATGACGACATGAAGGTATGCGAGCGAATATGCAATTTTTTATGTTAACTTTTTGTAACTACACACTATGTCAAATATCTAATATTTAGTGTATTTTTCATTTAGTATGGATGAATATGGTGAAATATTTTGTTCTTTCGATAAGTGGTGCTCATTGGTGAATAAATTGAGCAATAGGCTAGGAAATCGACTCGGTGGCACTGGCTTGCAAAAAATGTTGCTCATTCCTAGTGTTTAAATGTGGAAGTGTATGTTAAAATTCAGTATTAAATCATATGATGTCACTAAGAAAAGGTTTGTTATGCATATGAAAAATGGTGACGTAACATTGCACACTAATGATGTATTTGCCTAGAGAGTATTAGAAAAATAGGGGTTGAAGCAAAGGAGATGGTGGCTTCTCTTTTTTTGGATACGAAGAATAAAGAGATAGTGATAGATGAGTTGATCAAACACATTGTTAGTAATGGGGCTTATGACAATGACTTTGTGAGTAAAGCTATATTGGTTTTCTTAAGCACAGTTATTGAACCGCACTGACCAAAAATGTCTCGCATAGCTTTTACAATTTGGTGGAGGATGTAGATGTCAAAAAGCCATATAATTGGAACGTGTTCACGTTGCGCATGTGCATGAGTGGCATCACAAAGACGGTAAAAGATCTCTCAAAATTCAAATGGTCGATGGGAAACGTGGCGCTCATTTAGGTAAACCATATTTTTAATTTGTAGTTTTATAATTATACTTTTGAGGTTTTACGATGATTAACTCTTTTGATGTTCATGCAGTACATGTATTGGGAGAAAGTGCAACCAACAGCCATAGAAACATACGATCCTATTTGGTATGAGTATCCTCTTATGATAAACGGGTCTGAAACTAAGGCAGTTAAGCATGACAAGTACAACATAGAGAACGGTTGTGGTCATGGCAAGGTAAACGGTTAAGGCTAGAACATCATACATATATTTGAGTACTTAATTGAATATTGATAATACTTTCTTAATTGATTAAATATTATATAGATTGATGACAACATTAGCGAGGAGTAGAGAAACGCTAAAAGAGCCAAAGAAGGAATACTTTTAGAGAAAGAACTAGAGCCACAAAAACATAAAGGTAGTGGAAAAGGTAATAACACCAAGGCTTCATCGAGCTAGGACACCACACTAGATCAAGTCATGAAATCCATAAAAGATATGCAGAATGAAATTCGTCTCATTCTTGATAAATGTGGTGAGGTAATAATTTGTCATTGTAATTTATTTTATGTTTACATGGAGACAATGTTGATGAGTGTTTAACGTTTTGGATGTTTTCTTTGTAGATACTCATTGAGAAACTTAACAAGAAAGGTCTTATCTTCAAATCATCAAACAAGAAGGATGATGAAACCTATTTTTTTTAAATGAAAGCAATGAGTGAATGAGGAAGTATAAGCCGAAATGAGTGGATGAGGAAGTATAAGCCGAAAAGTACCAAGGAGAAGTAGCAAGCATCGTTCATGGGTGAGAAGGGTACGGTGTTCCATGATGACAAGGACGTGAAGTATAATACACGCGGTACAAGTGATACAAATATTGAAGATGATGGTAACATTTCAGCCGCATATTCTGCATCTTTAGCGACGGAACAGTTTCTTTGTGTTACTCGAACCCGAGTGAATGAAAAGTCACCACAACAGTCAGAAAATACATTTGACAACTTGAGAAGTATTTGCAAAAAGGTGCAAGAAAATGGGACTGTGAAAAATAATTGGAAGTGGAAGCAGAATCCATCAAAATTCTTTCGTTCCCCACATGACAAGAACGGTTCATCCAAGCGTGTCAAGAAAAGTAAGTTAAGTATAAAAGTATTTGTGTCCAAACAATTACAATTATTTGACCAAGTGCATTTAACTCACTGTTCTGTATAATTTGGTGTAGGTTTGTTTCGAGCACATCCAGTTCTTCAAATACCAAGAACAATAACAAGGATCACATAGAAGCTTCGAGGGTTTTTATCGAGACGTTGACAAAGTCGGTGAAGCATCATAGGCAAATTGTGGTTAGCATGGGGAATGGATGGGGAAATCTGTCCAACATAAATGCTTAGTGCCCTCGGTGAGCGTGAGTGGTTGAATTGCGTTGTAAGTATGAGAATTATGTTTGTTTTTTATTCTTAAGTTGGTTTGTATTATGCGAGTTTGTAATTGTATTATTTGTGCAATTAATTTTCGCAAGTGATCAATTGTTACTGCAAGCACATGTAGTATCATGCTCATTGTTCTGATCGTCACATAACGTCCTCATGGATCCCCCATTGTCCGCATCTACGTGCTTCAGAAAAGGTTAAGAATTCGAAGAGACAATATATGGAACATTTCACAAGTAGATCAAAAAGCATGGATAGAGTAAGTGAAGAGTATTTTGCAAAAAACAAGGTATTGTGTATTAAAATTTCAAAAATCTGAGTTTATTAAAAAAATTCAAAAACCAATCATGTGAGTGCCATGGTTGTCATTGTATGCTTATATGCTTGATTGGGTAATATCAAAACCATATTTTTCATAACACAAATATTCTCAAAATCCTTTTTCTTATTTCTGACTATCTCAAAACCCTTCTTTGGGTTGCACTACAACTCCTTGATAGCAAGGGAGTGCTTTCACCCAAAGATGGTGATCTAGTTATAAAACTATTTTTACACTTCAAAACCATAAAATAATTATTTTATAAATTATTTTCCTATTTTATTTGCATGTCCATTTCTAAGGCCAGAAATTATAATCCTACATGGAAAATTACTTCTCTGCCTTAGAAAAATCTAAGAAAATTTGGGGATACTGACAGGACATATATATTCCATACATAAGATTTTAAACCCCTATTTGTATTCAAAATATTTGAGAAAGACCTTGAAAACCTATTCTGTCTGTTTTGATCTTTTGGAATATTTCCAAATGAAATATTTCCAATAAAATCCTAGAAAATTCCAGCAACCTTCCCAAGCTATATTTAGTGGCCACACCAAATTTCACCTCATTCGAAGGTGATTTGGTCCCCTAAATAATTCCAAAACCCTTTCTGTCCAGAACCACGTTGAATCATCTCTTCATTGCAAAGTTTATCCAAGTGGGTTGAAACTTTGGAGAAGTGTTCAACACCCCAAATGAGGAGTCTCTGCCAAAAATGGGATTTGTAGGAGGTAATCTACCCACATTCCCTTTGGAAGGTGCATATCTGCCATTTGGGAGGTGATTTCAAGTTTGCATTGCCAAACTTGTCCAATGAGGCTCAAATTTGGTGGAGTATCTGATTTTTGCACCCAAGTTAACCCTGTTAAATCTCATCACCAGTGGTGTCGTGTTCCTATCCCAAACACCTGTCGAACACCTACTACCATAATAGCAAATCAGCTCCTACCCCACTCCACACCTAAGCTCTTCCCTCAAAAACTCTTTGACCATGTAACCAGCACCACTCCCCAACTACACGAGAGTGGACACTCTTTGAATCCAAGAAGAAAACCCAAAAAACCCATTCTAAGTTCTGGTCTAACACTGGCATATCCTGTTTCCTCTCCTCCCATGGCCAAAAGTGAGCCCCTCGGCTCCCAAACGGCTAGGCATCTTCAGGCCAAGCCCCAGGACACCCCACACAAGGCCAAAGCGCCCCAGAGCGTGCTAACATGCAGTGGCATGCCAAAACTGCGCTCTGGGCATGCTGTTGGGCACACCTGAAGCTAGGTGGCTAGCCCCGGCCGGTTCGAGCCTCCCCCTGATGCCCATTCGAGCCCCTGACCACCTCTCTTTATCAGGGCAACCCAGGGACCCTCCTCCCATGCTCTGTTGACCGAAAAGAGGCGTGCCCACGCGCGCCAGATTCACTAGAAGACCGTGGCCACGCGTGCACGCTCCTCCTCGCTTTCTCTCCCTCTCCCTGGGTCACGTAGGTCCTAAACCACGTCCACATACCGTGGTTTCGACCCCGAAGGCTCACTGCTCCTCCTGCGAGCTGCGATGAAACCACCGGCGCCACCGGCTCGGTGCACCATCGGGAGCCTATAAATAGGCCTCCCCTCGCTCCAGCACCCCCATCCCACCTGAATTCCACCCCTAACCTGTCCATTCGAGCACAGCGAGCTCCTGTGCCCGAGATCGACCGAGCCCCCACCGCTTAGGAACTCCGTCGATCTCGGGCTACGGGCCAGCTCCAACGCTCCTTTCACCTCCTCCGTGTTCCTAGCAACCTCACGGACCTTCCCCATCACCTCCGTGAGCTAATCCATGCCCGTAGCACCTGGTTCATCAGCCTCCTGAAACATCTCCACTGTAGCCACCTCGTAGTCGGTGAACCAGGGCCTCCCCGTCAACCCCTCGACCACCAGCAGGTAGGCGACGGTGAGCTCGTCCCATTCCTGCCTTCGGTTGGGCTCGAGGCCGTTGGTAGCCTCGCCCATGTGCCTCCCCTCCTCTCTGTCCCGAGGTAGAAGACCACCCCGACAGGTGGGGCTCACCTTTCGGTGGCTGTTCTCTCCCCCATCTCTCCTCTCTGGCGCTGACCACAGGGGCCCACGCGTCAGGTTTAAACCTAGCCGCGCGCGCGCCTAGGCTGTCTGGTTGGCTGGCTGGCTAGCTGGGCCGGCCCAAGCCACAGGCCGAGCCAGGCGTGAGCCGAGGCCCTTTTCTTTTCTCTGTTTATTCTGGTTTTACAAGATTTTCATTAAAATAATTATTCAATATATTTTTGTTATTCTTCCACCATAATTCTTCTAAATGTGAGTAGTATTTAATAGAACCTTTGTACAAATTTTTGAGACAACTTTTCTGTTTTGTAATAATTAAACAGGCTATTTGGAATAGTTTTGCTTATCTAAAAGTAATTTAAAAAATAATCCTTTCACTAAAACCAAGGACAAATATTTTTAAAATAACAATATGGATTGATCGAAATTAAGCAACATTTTTAAAGTGACTTTGTGCTCTATTGTTGAGTGAGCTACTTATTGCTTTTTATTTATTACGACAATGGAAACCACGTTTGACGAAGGGGTTGGACATGAAGACCCCGAAGACCCCGGATACTTAGCTGATCAAGACAAGCAGCCCTTTGGACATGTCTGAGAAAATACTATATTTCATGCAAGTAGAGCAAATATTTCCGTTGCATATGATCATAAGTATCGATAAACCATCGGTATGATGTTTCCGATGGCTCCTCTGGAGCACTTGCATTTTGAGCATGATCCTACCACCTATGAGGGTCACGCTAATATCATGTTGACAAGTAGAGCTAAGCATAGTAGAAGCATGTGCATGATGATGGTAAAAATCAAAGGTTTACGAAAACCCCGTCGGGTGCCACTAATGCCTGAGAGTGATGATGAGTTAGGTAGCCACTATTGGTAACGTGGTGCACCGGGTGTATTTTGGTGCGAGTGGTTTCAGAAATGGGAATAGATTTATGATGTGACCATCATCCCAACCTTACATGTGCGACCACGTTACCCCTTTATGGGACGGGACTTTGTTTATTACTCTGATCGGTGCTAGCAAAGAGCCACATTACTAGTAGCGGGAGTGATATGTGGTCACTCTCGTGACGAGGTCGTGCCAGGTAGGGCGACTATCCGTTTTTACATGTTCTAGGCACACCATTAGTCCCCGCATAGATGATACTATCCAGAGTTGGTGCTCGTAAGACGTACATCATGTGGGTCGGGTACCAATCAAGTGGACCTCTTTGTCTAGTATCGTTAGGGAAAGGCATTGATCGGGTACTTACCTTGGGTATGTTATATACCGCGAGTCGTGGATGACACGGAAGTTTCCCGGATCTCGTGGGTACATCGTACAATCTCTGCAGAATATAAAACTATTCTAATAGCCGTGTCCACGGTCAAGGACAGTTGGGTAATACAACTTAAACTACGTCGAGTCATTTCCGCACAAACCAAGTGTGTGTGTGTGTGTGTGTTCAAGTAGTTATGTGAAAGAGTTGATATGACCAAGTTTGGCGACTTGGCATATCGGGTGAACCCGAAGTGTTCAGCCCATAACAGATATGTTGATATCTGTAACCTATTCTTCTAAATACCATCTAGCTTATGATGCACATTCATGATCATGTTTATTTACAGTTAAGCTACTATCCACTAGTACTGCATATTACTTCTTATCCTACAAATTGCATTATTCATATCATGGGCTGTTTGCGAGTACATTCAAAGTACTCATTGGCTTGCCACTAGTTATATTATTGACCAGACATGGAAGGACGAGAGTTTGGAGAAGCGTACGTCATCGGAGACGGCCATGCGAACTAGGACGCTTCCCAGTCAGAATGCCTGTTGGTGTAGGTTGATGGAATGGGCACCCGCTTAGCCCCAAGATTTCCGCTATTAGTTGTATCGGTGTGTTGTCGCCTTATAGGCCTAGCTACGTGAACTTGACCTTCCATGTCATTTGTTGTAATAATTCGGTATGTTGGATGTAAGACTCTTATTATTCAGCATATGTGTGCTCGATGAGCATTGATATCTGGGATCACTCGGCGATATCGACTCGTAAGTCGGGGTCCACACAGAGCTGGTATCAGAGCCATCCTGACTGTAGAAAGCCTTAGGTAGCGTGGACGATAGCCGAGACAAGTAGTGCACTCAACCCTTGCACTTGAGATTTTCTGCACCCACCAAAAATTTCTAACCCTCTCCAACAACCTTGTAGATGGCCGCCGTACCCGAGATGCTTCTGGAGACAGGCTTTCCCCTACTTTTGGGAGATAGCCTCGAGAAGTGTCAAGTATGCCACACAACCATTTTCCTCTACCATGAGCACTAGGACAACGTCGGCACTAAGGAATATCACATGGACGTGAGATTGAAGGCTAACGACTCCCCAACTAGTTGGTTCTTCGAAGGACCACAGATGGAGAATCTGATGTTGGTAGTAGAGAAAACCGCACGAGAGACGCTCATGCGTCTCCGCGACATCCTTCCCGAGATGGCTAATGAGCTGTCTACTCGTCACCTCCCTTTTATTAAGGAAGTATTTGATGGGAGTTGGATACTTAACCATCTTCAGGGGACGGAATGCCACTCAGGTTTCAGACCTACTTCAACCTCTCCGCCGACACCTTGACTCACCTTCTAATCAACGGGTCGACGATGCTTCGTCAAGAGCTGCACTAAGTCAAGGACCTAGTTCGCGTGGAAAAGTTGCAGACCCACAAGGTTAAGAAGGAAGGAGCACCCGGAGGGCAGTCAGCCATTGCCTTCCAAGGAGGAATACCACCGCTCACACCACTCCAATTCACAGTCGCCGTCTGACCGCGGAAGAGTACAATGAGCTCCTCACCGCCTCACCAACTAAGAGATTCCGTGATGGACCACTTCCGTCTCCCACACCTCTGAAGAAGGAATATACCAATGAGGATGAAGATGAAGATCTTACAGAACCTGCCTACGAGACCGAGCAGTCCGCCGCTTAAGAAGTACGACTTAGGCAAATAGGAGTCTTTCCCAAGCCTAGTTGAGTCCATGTATCGGTTCATGTGAACCATGAGTATTGTGTGAGCATGTATGATGCAAGCCGCATTTCTGCCATAGGCAGCTTGTAAGTGACTACATCACTTGATTAATTCAATGCATTAGCTTTCCCAAAAACCTTTTCTTAAACCTCACACTAGCACGGTACCAAACCCCCCTTATTTAGAGCATCATCCCTTATGATTCGCGGCCAATTCGGCATGATGACCTGTCTACTCCCCTTACAGGATGGTGATTTCACCATGCACCAGCACCTTCGGCAACCCCGACTCTACCACCTCTGGCCAGCAGCAGGGAACCGGTGGAAATGCTCAAGTTAGAGATCACCACGAGCAACAGCAAGGCGATATTCCTCCGCCACCGCCTCCTCCGGAGAGCCTGACTGTGGCTAAGTTCCTCCAAGATCTCCGAGAGGAATGCCAAGCCAACAATGCCTCCATCCAACATCTGGCTCAAGTCTTGGTGAACAATCCGCCGCAAAACAGAAATGGCATCGGTCGCTCTACTTTGTCTGAGTGTATGCGGACTACGCCTCCTATATTCACGGAGACAACTAAACCATTGGATGCCGATGACTGGATCCGCACCATCGAAGACCTCCTCACGCTGGTCAAGTGCACCGATGATCATGAGAAAGTCCTTTATGCTTCTCACTGTCTCGGAGGCACGTCCAGAACTTGGAGGGACGGGTTCCAGATCATGCGAGAAGGGCAAGCTATCACTTGGGCAGTATTCAAGGAAGGATTCCGTGCTGCTCACATTCCTCCTGGAATAATGACCATTAAGAAGAGGGAATTTTGAGCTTTAAGGCAAGGCAGTGTAACCGTCAAGGAGTATCTACAGAAGCTTAACCTCATGTCAAGATATGCACTATAGGACGTCAATACTAAGGCCGCAAAAGTGGAACGCTTTATGGAATGACTGCAGAAGTCACTCCAGTATCAACTGGTTGTTTGTCAATGCCGGACCTTCCGCGATCTGGTTAACAAGGCCCTCATGTTGGAGGATAAGAATCGTGCAATGTACGACACCCGTAAACGCAAGCTGATGGGTAGTGGAGGACCTAGTAACCCGAAACCACGTCCATGGCAGTCAACCCCAGCAAGACCCAGTTATCAGCAACAGGAGTACAAGGCACCAACATTCTGCCAGAACTACCAGCCCCAATAGCAAGTCAACACCAAGCCAGCAATCAACCGACCAATTAACAGGGGAGTCAAGACGAACATCCCGGGACAGGTTACCTGTTTTGGATGTGGACAAGCTGGGCACTATTCCAGGCAATGCCCCAACAAGAAGCCCGATGCACCGTGCCCCAATGCGCCAATCCAAGGACAAGGTCAAGGAGCACGAGGCAGGAACCAGGCTCCCCACAATTAGTAGTACCATACTAGGGGACGTATTAATCACATCTCCGCAGAAGAAGCACGGGAATACCCGGACTGCATTCTGGGTACGTTCCTCGTTACCTCCACCCCAGCAATAGTATTGTTTGATTGTGGTGCTTCGCATTCTTTTGTTACTCAGAAGTTTGCGGAAAATGTGGTTTGAAGCCTACCCTACTTAATGGGAAAATGGCCGTACATACCCCGAGAGCAGTTCTAAGGACCAACCTAGGATGTAGAGGAGTCGGGATCAATATTAATGGGATAAGTTTCTCAGAGGATCTCATCATCATTAAGTCGCGAGGCTTAGAAGTGATCCTTGGGATGGATTGGTTGGCCAAGCACTAGAGCATCTTAGACTGTGCCAATAGGACTATTACCATGACAAGCGACCAAGGGGTCAAAGAGTATGTCCCTGAGACGACATCCACTCAAGTCCCGCAGGTAAATTGCCTATCGGGAGAAGAGCTGGATCGTGCGCCGATAGTCCGTGAATACCCGAACGTCTTTCCTGATGAGCTGCGAGGGATGCCTCCTGACCGAGACATCGAGTTCATCATTGAGCTCATTCCTGGGTCAAGGCCTATCTATAAGAAGCCTTATAGGATGGGATCCGAAGAGCTAGCAAAGTTGAAGAAGCAGCTGGATGAGCAACTCAGGAAAGGATTCATTCGTCTGAGTGCATCACCATGGGGATCACGTGTTATGTTCGTGTCTAAGAAGGATGGCACTATCAGACTCTGCGTCGATTACCGTTCTCTCAATGCAGTCACGATCAAGAACAAGTACCCACTCCCCAAGATTGAACACTTGTTTGACCAGTTAAATGGAGGGAAGGTATTTTCCAAGATCGATCTTCGATCTGGATATTACCAACTAAAGATCCGTCCCGAAGACATACCCAAGATTGCATTCGTGACCCGGTACGGTCTATACGAGTGCACCGTCATGTCATTTGGGTTGACAAATGCCCTAGCATACTTCATGTACCTCATGAACAAGGTCTTCATGGAATACTTGGATAAGTTTGTCGTCCTTTTCATCGATGACATATTAATCTTCTAGAAGTCCGAAGAAGAGCATGAGCAACACTTGAGGTTAGTGTTGGAGAAGCTTCGAGAGCACTAACTTTATGCCAAATTCAACAAATGCCAATTCTGGCTGCATGAAGTTGGATTCTTGGGTCATACCATGACGGAAAACAGATTGGCGGTTGATCCTTCCAGGATTACCACGGTAACCATCTAGGAGTCGCCAATCGATGTGAAGGAAGTCAGAAGCTTCCGCGGACTCGCGGGATACTATCACAAGTTCGTAGAAGGATTCTCCCGCATCGCTCGACCAATGACTCGGCTCTTGAAGAAAGGCAAGAAGTTCAAATAGACGCCGGAGTGTGAAGCTAGCTTCCAGGAGTTGAAGAAGAGATTGACTACCGTCCCGGTATTGGATACTCCAGATATCAGCAAGGAGTTTGTGATATATTGTGATGCCTCGAGAATCGGGCTCGATGGATTCCTAATGCAAGACGGTAGGGTCATGGCGTATCTGTCATGGCAACTACGTTTGCATGAGGAGAATTATGCCACCCAAGATCTCGAGTTGGTAGTAGTAGTGCATGCCCTGAAGACAAGGCGACATTACCTTGTGGGGAAGCGATGTGAAATATACACTGACCACAAAAGTCTGAAGTATATCTTTACTCAAAGGGAATTGAATATGAGGCAGGGAAGATGGTTAGAGCTAATCAAAGACTATGACCTCAACATTCAATACCACCCCGATAAGGCCAATGTGGTGGACGCTGCCTTAAGCCGAAAGGCCAGCACCTTGAATGTTATGCTCAAGGAAAGGCTACCCGCCTTGTATGAATAGATGGAAAGCTTCGGGTTGGAGCTAGTTGAACTAGGATTCCTAGCGAACCTCGAAGTCAAACCCATGCTGGCAGACGACATCAAGGAAGCCCAGAAGGGGCACAAGAGCATCAAAGGCATCAAGGAGAAGATCCAGGAAGGCAAGGCCCCAGAATTCTTGGCGGATGAGCAAGGAGTAGTGTGGTTTGGGAAGCGTTTATGCGTACCCAACAAGGCAGAACTCAAGGACTTGATCCTGCAGGAAGCCCATGACACACCCTACTCTATTCACCCCGGTGGCACTAAGATGCATCAAGACCTTCGAGAAAGATTGTGGTGGCACGGTATGAAGAGGGAAATATCATCCTATATTGCCAAGTGCGATGTGTGCCAAAGGGTCAAGGCTGAACTCCAACGACCTGCTGGACTGCTACAACCTCTCCAAGTGCCTGAATGGAAGCGGGACCGAGTCGGCATGGACTTCGTCACCAGCTTACCCAGGTCCAGCAGAGGCCAAGACTCTATATGGGTGTCTCACTTCATCCTGGTTAGTACCACCTATGGGGGCGACAAGCTGGCTAGCCTCTACATTGAGCGTATTGTGAGCCTTCATGGAGTTTCCAAGGAAATCATATCAGACCGAGGCACACAATTCACCTCAAGGTTCTGGAAGAAGTTCCTAGAAGCTCTCGGAACCAAGCTCTCTTTCATCACCGCGTTCCACCCGCAAACGGGCGGACAGACGAAGAGAGTAAACCAGATACTTGAAGATATGCTCCACGCTTATGTTTTGGCACATGATACCAAATGGGAAGATTGTCTGTCGTTCGCTGAGTTCTCAGAGAACAACAACTACCAGTCCAGTCTCGAAATGGCCCCATTCAAAGTACTATACAGATCAAGGTGCCGCACCCCGCTCAACTGGTCCGAGACCTGTGAAGGATTGATTTTCGGGCCGGAAGTTCTGCAAGAGGCAGAAGATAAGGTGCAACTTGTCAGAGAAAACTTGAAGGCAGCCAAGTCGCGACAAAAGAGCTATGCAGATTCTCACCGCATAGAGTTGGAGTTCAACCTCGAAGACCAGGTGTACCTCCGTGTCACACCTCTCAAGGGAACCAAGCATTTTCACGTCAAGGGGAAACTTGCTCCAAGGTTCATTGGACCTTTTAAGATCATGGCAAGGCGTGGAGAACTTGTATACCACTTGGAGCTACCTCCAGAACTTTCGGGTGTGCACAACGTCTTCCACGTGTCACAACTCCGGAAGTGTCTGCAAGCGCCGAACCGTCCAGACCTTTATAAGGACATTGACCATCAGGCTATCGACCTTCTACCTGACCTCACTTATCGTGAGAGGCCGATCCGCATCTTGGATGAAGCAGAGCGTTGCACCAAAAGCCGCACCATCAAGTACTTCAAGGTTCAGTGGAGCAACCACACCGAAGCAGAAGCTACATGGGAGAGTGAAGACTATCTCCAATCTGAATTACCGTACACTTTTAACATCTAGCTTAGGAATCTCAGGGACGAGATTCTTGTAAGGGGGATAGGTCTGTCACACCCTGTTTTCAGTGCACTTTACTGTAATTCAAAAATCCGAGTTTATTAAAACTTTTTGAAAATCAATGATATGAGTGCCATGATTCTTGTAAGGGGGATAGGTTTGTCACACCCTCTTTTCACCTTACTTTCATTGTAGTTCAAAAATGTGAGTTTATTAAAAAAATTAAAAACCAATGCTGTGAGTGCCATGGTTGTCATTGTATGCTTGTATGCTTGATTGTGTAATATGAAAACCATATTTTCATAACATAAATATTCTCAAAAACGTTTTTCTTATTTCTGACTATCTCAAAACCCTCCTTTGGGTTGCACTACAAGTCCTTGATAGCAAGGGAGTGCTTTTCACCCAAAGATGGTGATCTCGTTATAAAACTATTTTTACACTTCAAAAGCTTAAAATAATTATTTATAAATTATTTTCCTATTTTATTTGCATGTCCATTTCCGAGGCCAGAAATGATAATCCTACATGGAAAATTACTTTTTTGCCTTAGAAAAATTTGAGAAAATTTGGGGATACTCAAAGGAAATATATTTTCCATACATAAGATTTTCAACCCCTATTTATATTCAAAATATTTGAGCAAAATCTTGAAAACCTATTCTGTCTGTTTTGATCTTTTGGAATATTTGCAATAAAAACTTAGAAAATTCCAGCAACCTTCCCAAGCTATATTTAGTGGCCACACCAAGTTTCATCTCATTCCAAGGTGATTTGGTTCCCTAAATAATTCCAAAACCCTTTCTGTCCAGAACCAAGTTGAATCATCTCTACGTTGCAAAGTTTATCCAAACATCTTGATACTTCGAAGGAGTGTTTAACACTCCAAATGAGGAGTCTCTCCCAAAAATGGGATTTGCAGGAGGTAATCTACCCACATTCCCTTTGGAAGGTGCAGATCTACCATTTGGGGGTGATTTCAAGTTTGCATTGCCAAACTTGTCCAATGAGGCTCAAATTTGGTGATGTATCTTATTTTTGCACCCAAGTTAATCGTGTTAACTCTCATCACCAGCGGTGAGGTCTTGCTATCCCAAACACCTGTCGAACACCTACTGCCATATTAGCGAATCAGCTCCTACCCTAGTCCACACCTAATATCTTCCCTCCAAACTCTTTGACCAGGTAGCCAACACCACTCCCCAACTGCAGGAGTGTGGCCCCTCTTTGAATCCAAGCAGAAGACCCCCAAAACCCCATTCTATGTTCTGGTCTTACACTGGCATCTCCTCTTTCCTCTCCTCCCATGGCCAATAGTGAGCCCCTCGGCTCCCAAACGGCTAGGCATCTTCAGGCCATGCCCCAGGACACCCCGTACAAGGCCAAAGCGCCCCAGAGCACGCCAGCATGCCGTGGCATGCCAAACTGCACTATGTGCACGCTGCTGGGCGTACCCAAAGGTAGGTGGCCAGCCCCGTCCCGTTTGAGCCTCCCCTAATGCCCATTCGAGCCCCCGACCACCTCTCTGTATCAGGGAAGCCCCACGGCCCCTCCTCCCTCGCTTTGTTGACCGGAGCGACGTGTGCCCACGCGCGCGAGATACACCAGAAGACCGTGGCCACGCGTGCAAGCTCCTCCTTGCTTTCTCTCCCTCTCACTGGGTCACGCGGGTCCTAAACCACGTCCGCATACCATGGTTTCGGCCCTGAAGGCTCACTACTCCTCCTGCGAGCTACGGTGAAACCACCGGCGCCACCGGCTCGGTGCGTCGTCGGGAGCCTATAAATAGGCCTCCCCCTCGCTCCAGCACCCCCATCCCACCTCTTCACAGCCTGAATTCCACCCCTAGCCACTCCATTCGAGCATAACGAGGTCCTGTGCTCGAGATCGATTGAGGCCCCGCCGCTTCGGAGCTTCGTTGATCTCGGGCTACATGCCAGCTCCGACGGTCCTTTGACCTCCTCCGTGCTCCTAGAAACCCCAGGGAGCTTCCCCATCACCTTCCCGATCTAATCCATGCCCGTAGCACCTAGTTCATCAACCTCCCGAAACATTCCGCCGCAGCCACCTCGTCGTCGGTGAACTAGGGCCTCCCCGTCGACCCCTCAACCACAAACATGTAGGCGACGGTGAGCTGGCCCCATTCCTTCCTTCGGTTGGGCTAGAGGCCATTGGTAGCGTCGCCGGCATGCCTGCCCTCCTCTCCGTCCCGAGGTAGAAGATGACCCCGACAGGTGTGGCTCACCTGTCGGTGTCTCTTCTCTCTCCCCCTCTCTCCTCTCTGCCGCTGACAGGAGGGGCCCGCACGTCAGGTTTAAACTTGGCCGCGCGCATTCCTGGGATGGCTGGCAAGCTAGGCCGAGCCAGGCCTGAGCCCCAGCCCCTTTTCTTTTTCTGTTTATTCTGGTTTTAAAATATTTTTATAAAAAAATTATTCAATATATTTTTATTATTCTTCCACCATAATTCTTCTAAAAATGAGTAGTATTTAAGAGAACCTTTGTACAATTTTTTGAGACAACTTTAATGTTTTATAATAATTAAAAAGGCTATTTGGAATAGTTTTCCTTCTCTTAAAATAATTTTAAAAATATTCCTTTCACTAAAATCAGAGACAAGTATTTTTAAAATAACTGAAAGTGCGTTATATCGACTAGAGGGGGTGAATAGGCAATTTTAGAATTACATCGCTAAGGAAATTCCTTTTGGGGAAATTCCTCACTCATGAATAACGTGCAACGGAAATAGCACAGGATCACTCGTGCAACGATTACAACAACATTTTACTTGATGAAGATTATGAGAATTGGTTTGCACAGTATGCAGGCACGGAATAAGAAAGTGAAGATTAACTGGTATGGATAATTTGAGGTTGAGGAAATTCAGAGAAAGTCTTCAGAAAATTCTTCAAACAGTGACAATGGAAGTCTTCAGCATACAATATTGAGGAATAGAAAGAGTTGAAGAAATAGAACCCGTATCAGGATGAAGACATATCTTGATGACCCAGTTCCAACTGTTGTGACAGTCGTACGTCGGGTTTGGAGCGGCTTGGTATTGAAACCAAAGGACACACGGTCCCGGGACACACAGTCCCTATCGTATTCTCCTTGAGCTAAGGACACACAATCCTTGTCCAACGCACGTGGTAAATCTTCTGGGCAGACTTACAAACCCTCACAAACTCGGTCACCCGGCGATCCACAACTGACTGCCGGATGCTCTAGACCATGACGCCTAACGGTCTGGAGGATGCACAGTCCTCAATGGAAAAAGGCTTCAGTTCCACACAAGAACAAATTCTCCAGTGATGCTCAATCACTTGGTTTTGGTTTGTGGTTTGGTGTTTGGGGTATTTCCTCACTTGATGATTTACTCTCGAAGACTATGAGGAATTTGGGTTGCTCTAAATGACAAGTGTCAGTTTCTCGCGGAGCAACCAACCAGCTAGTGGTTGTGGGGGTGTCTATTTATAGCCTGGGATGACATGATTTGACATAAATGCCCTTAAATATTGTGACCGTTGGTGTGGATAAGATCGGTGAGGTGGCGCGAATCGTGGCAATGGTCAGAACTCTCAACTGTGAGAGTCCTCATGTCTCTCATATTCCTCACTTGAGGCTTTTGTAGGTTTAGGCTTGGGTTGAGCATCATGAGGAAATTCATTCCGTAGTATTACCTCGACCCCCGTTAATAGTACGGTGTTCATATGACCCAAGAGTAAAGAAAATTAAACAGAAAGAATAAATCTTCACGCTTCAAAGTCTTCAGACTAATTTTCTTCAGGACACACCGAATTCCTCATCTTCAATATCTTCATGAGGAATATCAGTTTCATCACAATTTCTTCGCGATCAAAGTCTTTAGCATAAGACCAATTTCTTCAGCCAAAGACATACATTTTTAGGGGTCGATATTCATCGTATAACTCAAACTCCTTAGCGACTTATAGAGCATGTGTGCACTTATAAACACATTAGTTACTTAATCTATAAGTCCTCAAACCACCAAAATCACTAAGGGCACTAGATGCACTTACAATCTCCCCCTTTTTGGTGGTTGATGACAATTAGGTTAAGTTTTCAACAGGTATAAAAATATGAAGTGTAAATACTGAGTTTGAGGAATTTGAAATCAAGATGCTGAGAGAATCCCTCTGAGGATGTGCATATTTGGAGGAAATTGATTTTCACAGCAGATGCACATTGATGATTTATATCATGGAGATCTCCACCTGTATCTTGTAAATCACGCATACACTTGACATATAATATGAGGAATTGAAAATGCTAGATGAAAACTGGTGTCTGACGAATTTCAGCATGCCTGCATTAATATACTTTGAGGAATAAACATGCGAATAAAAACGTTCAAAAGAGTCAGAGCGCCATCGGGCATAAGTTACAACTCATTACATAAAACACTTCAGAAGAACCAAGAGTTTGTAACTTAATAATGTTCATAAGCCCCAAAAATATATCCCACTTGAAGACTAACTCAGATTTCTCCGCCTTCGTCATCAAGTGACGAAAAGGGACAAAACTGAGGACTAACGCCCCATGAAGACTGATCCGTTTCCAACGTATCTATAATTTTTGATGGTTCCATGCTATTATCTTGTCAACTTTGGATGTTTTGTATGCATGAATATGCTATTTTATATATTTTTTGGGACTAACCTATTAACTCAATGCCAAGTGCCAATTTCTGTTTTTTCCGTGTTTTTGGCCCATTTTCAAACGGAGTCCAAATGGAATGAAACTTTACGATGATTTTTTTGGGACAAAAAGAGACCCCCGAAGCTTTGGAAGAAGTCCAGAAGAGCCACGAGGGAGTCACAAGCCCTGACGCCGCCACCACCCCCCTAGGTGGCGCAGGGCAGGCTTGTGACCTCCTCGTGGGCCCAACCGACGTAATTCCACCGCCATAAATTCCTATAAATTCAGAAACCTCCAGAAAGAAATCTAGATCGGGAGTTCCGCCGCTGCAAGCCTCTGTAGCCACCAAAAACCAATCTGGAGCCCGTTCCAGCACCCTGCAGGAGGGGGAATCCATCTCCGGTGGCCATCTTCATCATCCCGGCGATCTCCATGACGAGGAGGGAGTAGTTCTCCCTCGGGGCTGAGGCTATGTACCAGTAGCTATGTGTTTGATCTCTCTCTCTCTCTCGTGTTCTTGAGATGTCTTGATCTCGATGTACCATGGGTTTTGCTACTATAGTTGGATCTTATGATGTTTTTCCCCCTCTCCCTCTTGTAATGAATTGAGTTTCCCCTTTGGAGTTATCTTATCGGATTGAGTCTTTGAGTACACTTGATGTATGTCTTGCACGTGTCTAGAAACAGTGATCAACTTGCGGGTTTGTGACATTGGGAACCTATGCATATGGGTTGGCACACGTTTGATTCATGTGAGTACTCGATGTATGTTTTGGTGATCAACTTGCAGGTTAGTGACATTGGGAACGTATGCATAGGGGTTGGCACACGTTTTGACTCTCCGGTAGAAACTTTGGGGCACTCTTTGAAGTTCTATGTGTTGGTTGAATAGATGATTCTCAGATTGTGTGATGCATATCGTATAATCATGCCCACGGATACTTGAGGTGACAATGGATTATCTTGGTGACATTAGGGTCTTGGTTGATATGTATCTTAAGGTGTTATTCTAGTACGAACTCTATGACGGATCGAACAGAAAGAATAGCTTCGTGTTATTTTACTACAGACTCTTGAATAGATCGATTAGAAAGAATAACTTTGTGGTGGTTTCGTACCCGACAATAAACTCTTCATTTTTTCCCCGCTATTAGTGACTTTGGAGTGACTCTTTGTTGCATGTTGAGGGCTAGTTATATGATCCAATTATGTTATCATTGTTGAGAGAACTTCACTAGTGAAAGTATGAACCCTAGGCCTTGTTTTCACGCATTGCAATACCGTTCGTGCTCACTTTTACCATTTGTTACCTTGCTGTTTTTGTAATTTCAGATTACAAAAACCTATATCTACCATCCATATTGCACTTGTATCAACATCTCTTCGCCGAACTAGTGCACCTATACAACTTACCATTGTATTAGGTGTGTTGGGGACACAAGAGACTCTTTGTTATTTGGTTGAAGGGTTGCTTGAGAGAGACCATCTTCATCCTACTCCTCCCGCAGATTGATAAAGCTTAGGTCACCCACTTGAGGGAAAATTGCTACTATCCTACAACCCTCTGCACTTGGAGGCCCAACAACGTCTACAAGGAGAAGGTTGCGTAGTAGACATCAAAGACTTTCACTTCTTGGCTAATGAAGAGGCGTCAGTATTCTTGGCGACAGGCTTCTTCCTTGGACAAGTTGCAGTGTCTTCAGGTTCTTCATCTGACTCAGCGGTGCGGAATGAAGAAAAAGAACAGTCCTCAAGGTCAGGAACTAGAATTGGCTTGAATTTCTTCTTGGGAAGCCACGACCAGTCGAAGTCCTGAGTAAACTCCAATTCCTCAAGTTCTTATTGAGTCTTCATATGAGCCGACGTAGCCCAGGTATGATCAAACTCCTCATGAAGATAATAGTGATTTTTCCTCACTGCATTCTGAGTCTCGTTGAGGGTTTTCACAATGGCACTGAATTGACGTTTGACCCATTTGTGATTACGATCGACCTTCTAATGATTACTGAGGAGTAGCTCTTTGTTATTCATCACTCTTGGGGAAGCAAGGCTTGGTGGATCTTGGGTAGCAATGTCATCATATGAAGAATATGACTCTGCTTCGCGAAACTGGCCATCAAGGGGCCGATTTCCTTCGTCAATAACAGATCTTCCTTTGCCTTCAACAGGCTCAAATGTCTTCTTAATGACTCTGATGGGCGGCATATATCGATATGATTAGGAAAATCAGCATGGTAGTTGATGCCTGACCCGCTTCTGATGAATCTCATGATCCACAAAGCATAAATCTTCATATTAAAAGGCGACAATGCATTATCAGCCAAAGTCCTCAGGAAGAAGTCATGAAGGTTTATGGGTATGCCATGGATGATATTGAAAAGGATATTCTTCGTGATGCATACGACATCTTCTTCATTATCATGGCCTTTGATAGGATAGATGACATTGGCCAGGATTCTGTAGACTGCTCGTGGTTCATACTTCAAGTCTTGAACCAGAAAGTGAGTCCTTGGAGGTTGGTCCTTGACCAAAGGCTTCATGAGGACTTCCATCAGTCTGTTGGGCATCTCACATTCATCATACATTAGCACCACATTCTCTGAGGGAATTGAGACTACAAGAGCTCGAAGCAATTCAGTGGCAGGCGCTTTGTAGTGTGTGTGCTGAGTCATCCAATCCAAAACCCAAGTGTTGACATCCTTTGGGTTGCCAGAGATATGCAGAGTGGCAGAGAACTAAAGAATTATGTCATAGTTCTAGTCACCTATGTTAGTGCAAAGAGGCAGCAGTCCAGCTTCTGAAGAACATTGAGGACTGGAGTGAAGCAAGGAATTTCTTCCATCTCATACTGAGGAATATGCTTGTGCTGAAATATCTAGTTCCTCCCATAGAGCACTGAAGCATAGTAGTTGAGCTGGTTCCTCGACCAAAACTTCCGGTGCCTGATGCGAAGCTTATCATAAGGATTTGCGCTAGTGAAGTACATCCGTTCTTCATAAAATTCTTCCTTTTGAAACTTTCGCCTTTTTGAAAAAGGCAAATTTTGCTGCGGTTGAAGATTATGTTGTTGTTCTTGAGGAGGAGCTACTATCATTGTTGTTTCTCTGTTTACCACAACAATAGCAGTTTCATCATTTGGGGCAGGAGCATTTTCTTCATTATGAGCATTTTCATCAGGTTGAGGGTTTTCCTCAACTTGAGGAATTTGCTTGTTTGAGGAGGCAGTTGTAGCATTGGTCGCTGCATTATCTTTAGCTGATGCAGCTAATTGTTGAGTAGATTCCTCACGGAAGGTCTTCCCATCAGATCCTGTGAGGATTTCTGTTGCAGCAGGAGTAGGAGGGATTTGGGTTGACCTTGGTGAGCGAAGAATTTCTTCCCAGAAGTCATCATGAATAACTGGAGTGGTGCACACAGTTTCATCATCACCCACAATTTCATCGGAGCTCTTTTGAGATATGGAGGGTTGAGGAATGTCATCAATTTGTATTTCCTCATCCATCATTTCTTCAGCTTCAGCATCCTCTATTTCCTCATCATCTTTAGGAATGGCATAGTCAACTCCGAAGGGAACCAGTGAGTAGGATGGAGCTACATTGAGAGGCGTAGCATCCACAGGGGCAGTTGAAGACTCTGTGTGAGTGACCTTTGGGTGCTTGGCCTCTTAGGATTCTGAGATCATTGAAGCTTTTCTCTTCTTTGCTTCTTTCTCAGCAGCTTTTGTCTTTTTCACGTCTGATGCAGACGGAATCATTTTCTTCACCTTTGAGGGTTGAGGTGAAGGAATAGTTTCTTCAGGAGCTAGTGCAGACACAACACTGGCATTTTCCTCAGCTGAAGCATTTTCTTCAGCTGGAACATTTTCTTAAGCTGGAGCAGATTCTTCAGCTGGAGTATCTTGAGGAATTTCCTCAGCAGCAGGTTCATCAACTTCATCTTCTTCTCTTAGCTGAACCATGTAGCTAGACTTAGGTAGCTTTTGCTGCACAGGACGAGCAGCTTTCTTGTTGTATTCATCAATTGCATCTGTTGCAAACTTGATGAAATTCACCTTGACACTTTGACAATCAAATTGGCTTGTGTACTTATCTGTCAAGGTTTTTAGTTCATCCTGAGTTAAAACAAGAGCTTCAGGTGTCAGATTGAGGAGATTCTGCTTGAGAAATTTCTCCTTCTTCAGTTTAGCAGCCTTTGCTTGCTTGGCTTGTTGTTCTTTCCTTTTTGCCTCATTGATGAATGTGGCAACCATGTGACTGACACTAGGGGGAAGCTTCAAGTCATCAATGGGAGTGTTTGGATCTTCATACCAGAGATTGATGAAGTTCAGCAGAACCTTGGGGTCCATGGCAAGAGTAATAGAGCTGCCTCAGGCTTGTGCAACTAGTTCCTGCTTGTTTCTGATGATTGCTTGAAGAGTTTCATCATCGAATTCCTCACTTCCTTCTGATGCAGATTGAACGTTGATGAATTTTCTTGGACTGAGCCTGATGCCTCTTCCAGCAGTCATTTTAGTCTTCAAAAGAGGTGGTGAAGACCTTGTAGCAGAGCTCGTGGCAGATGGCACTGAGGAACTAGAATGAGCAGGCTGATGCTTAACTATCTGCTTTTGTTGAGGTTGTGAGGACTATGGTGCTGTTGAAGGTTTTGGCACCGGTGAAACCTTCTGAGGCAATTGCTCTTTTGGCACTGAGACCTTCCATTTCTTTGGCATATTCTTCTTCTGAGGAATAGTTGTACCAGAGGCTTCACCAGCTGAAGAGGTGGCAGCAGTGGTAACAGCAGCAGAGTCCTCATTGAATTACTTCACTGCATCTTCTGCTTTCTTCTGTAGCTTAGTAAAATGTTTGTCTTTCTCATCAGGGTAATTCTCAATTGTTTCAACATTTGAGGGATGAGCAGCTTGTTGATCAGCCTGGGGAGGCCTCTTGCAAGGTGGCTTGAGGGAGAATTTCTTCCCATATATTCCTTCCACTCCTTAGCCCACCTGCGTTCGATATTCTGAAGCCTTATCTTGCGCTTCGCGTTGGTTTCTTTGCCATATATTTCCTCAGCAAGAGTGCAGTAGTCAGCATATATTTCTTCAAGAATATCAACTACAGTGATCTGTTCAACCTTCTTTCCTCCCTTTTGCTTTCTGTCATCTTCCATTTTCTTCACCTCGCGCTTTTGCTAAGGAATATGCACTCTTGAAGATTCTGATGACACTAGTAAATCTTTTCAAGGAACGCTGCAAATGAGTTAAGTTGATGAGAACCTAGTGATTCATGAGCTGACATTTTGTACCTGTGAACGGAGTATGGGTGCGAAGAATTTGGAGAGGTCATATGCGTTCTCAGATTTGAAGAAATTGTAAATTTTAGAAGTTGAGGAATTTGACCAGTGGGTTGAGGAATTTGACTAAGCATTCTGATCTTGGGTTCTAGAGTTGTGCAGATTCGAGAATTTACACAATTGAGGAATCTCATGAACAATTTGAGTGGCTTAGTGAAATTTATCAAGTGTTTGAGGAATGAGTGTGCGAGCCTGACAGAGACTCTGAGGAAAAACAGATTTCGCGTGTATAAAGTGAAATAATAGATCAACAGAGGCAGTAAAATAAGATTTTAATTACCGTGAGAGAAGAACACAAAGAACAGGAGCAGTAAAAGTGTGAAGCTCTTCGGTTCAGATCTTCTCCGCCCTAACTTGGCGGCAGAAGTCAGTTACAGCGGTGGCGGAGGAGGAGATTTCGCTTCCAGCTTGAGTTCGGCGACGGCGAGGGCAAGAGAGTGAAGTTGTTCCTCACCGGTGACGAGATTGCTAGCGGTGGCGCTAGGGTTGAGCTCGAGCGGAGAGAAGATGAGAGGACGAAGATTTTTAACTAAGGGGGGTAAGGGCCTATTTATAGCCTAGGTGAAAAACTGTTCGGCCGAATCTTTCGGACCGAACTGCCCTTGCCTATTCATCTCCGCACGACACGTGGAGCCCACGATTGAAGCGGTGGAGATCGTGCTTATCCGATCGTGGGAAGTGGGTCCAGTTACTATGTAACGTTATAAAATTCATTTTTGAAGGTTTGAGGATGTCGTTGCAAAGTCCTCAGCTGACAAGGACACAGTGAGGATTTTGAACAAGTTTCTAGTAGAACACATATGAAAAAATGAATAGACTCGGTTGAGTATAGCATACAGGGGAGTCGGGTCCGATCAAATTCACTTAGATAAAATATCAAATTGAAGACAGAGCTATAAGTGATTGTTGTTGAGGACTTTGAAATCCCAGTCTATATAAATATATATCTAGGCAAATGAAAATCATCAAACGTTTTGAAGAATTTTAAGATTTTGATGATTTTGAAAAACTTGAGGATTTTGTGACAAAGTGTCAGATTGATGAATTGCAACTTTGAAGAAAAACAGCTTGAACAATTTCAAAGTTGAGTGGTGGCGTGACCCACCGTATAAGAATGATGATTTCAGGCGCCGCGTACAATTGTCGTAGGGCCCTGAGAACCAAATTCTTCATTAATTTCCTCACACTAAGAGTGATATTCTTCATTGATTGAAGAAAATCGATTCTTCGTGTGTTGCACATCTAAGTCATGAATTTTGCATAAGTGTTAGGATGTGTTCATGTTTTCACAAAACATTTGAAGACTCTAAGATATTGAGCTCACACCGCAACTTGCAAAACCTTCTCTCATCCAAGGGCTTAGTGAAAATATCTGCTAGTTGATTGTGAGTCTTCACATGTTTAATGATAATATTGCCCTTGAGGACATGGTCCCGAAGAAAATGATGACGAATCTGGATGTGCTTAGTCTTCGAGTGTTTTATGGGGTTGTAGGCGATCTTGATTGAACTCTCATTGTCACAGTAGAGAGGCACATTCTTCCTGTTGATGCCGTAGTCTTTGAGGGTTTGCTTCATCCATAACAGTTGAGCCCAGCAGGATCCAGCAGCAATGTACTCAACTCCGACAGTGGAGAGAGAAACACAGTTCTGCTTCTTTGAGGACCAATAGACTAATGATCTTTGGAGAAAATGGCATGTGCCTAATGTTGACTTGCAATCCACACGGTCGCTAGCATAATCAGAATCAGAATATCCAACAAGGTGAAGATTTGAGCCCTTGGGTTACCATAATCCTAGTGTTGGTGTGTGAGCTAAGTATCGAAGAATATGCTTCACAATCTTATGGTGTGATTCCTTCGGTTTTGCTTGAAAATGAGCACACATGCAAACACTAAGCATTATATCTGGCCTAGATGCACACAGATACAATAAAGAGCCAATCATCGATCGATATACCTGCTGATCGAAATTTTACCATTTTCGTCAGTGCAGAGGTGGCCGTTGGTAGGCATGGGACTCTTGATGCCTTTGCATTCATGCATGTCGAATTTCCTCAGAACATCTTTGAGGTATTTCTCCTGTGATATGAAGAGGCCATTGCATTATTGACGAATTTGAAGACATAAGAAGAATTTCAGCAACCCCATCATAGACATCTGATATTCTTCACTCATCATGTAAGCAAATTCATCACTATAACATTTGTGAGTACATCCAAAGATAATGTCATCGACATATATTTGGCACACAAATAGTTCATTATCATAGATTTAGTGAAAAGAGTTGGATCGAGTGAACCAAATTTGAAGCCTTTCTTCATGAGGAATTCCTTCAACGTGTCATACCACGCCTGAGGGGCTTGCTTGAAGACATAGAGTGCCTTTTTGAGTCTGATGACTTTGTTTGGATGCTTCGGATCCTCAAAACCTGGGGGCTGAGGAACATATAATTCTTCCTCAAGCTTACCATTGAGCAATGCACTTTTCACATCCATTTGATATAGAGTAATGTTATGATGATTAGCATAAGCAAGTAGAATTCGAATAGCTTCAAGTCTAGCAACAGGTGCAGAAGTTTCATCGAAATCAATCCCTTCAACCTCTGTGTAACCTTGGTCTACAAGTCGTGCCTTATTCCTCACCACTTGAACATCCCCATCTTGCTTGTTTCGTAAAATCAATTTGGTGCCGATGATATTATGCTTGGGAGGATCTGGTCGTTTGATGAGTTCCCGCACGTCATTTAGCTTGAATTGAAGAAATTCATCTTGCATGGCTTGAATCCACTCAGGTGCCATGAAATCCTCGGCAACTTTTGAGGGTTCTGTGATAGACATAAAGGAGGAATGCCCACAAAAGTTAACTAAATGTGAAGCTTTTGAGCAAGTGAGAGGACCTGGTGCATTGATGTCATCGAGGATTTTGTGAAGTTCTACTTCATTTGCAATCCTTGGATGAGCAAGTTGAGGATTTTGCCTGGGCTGAGGAATTTGATCTGGAGCAATTTCCTCAGGTGCGCCTTCTTGAATTTCATCAGTGGTGGGGATGATTTCTTCAGCAATTTCCTTAGTAGGAACAATGTCTTCAGTAGCTTCCTTGGGAGATAATGTGTCTGGCACAGGAGGCAATTGCTCTCTTTGCGAGCCATTAGTTTCATCGAACGGCACATCTACAGTTTCAACAACCTTGTTGTGATAGGTGTTGAAGACTATGTAGGTGTGCGAGTCCATTCCATAACCAAGCATAAAACCCTCATCTTCTTTAGGTGCAATTTTTTAACTATCGTGAGGAACTCTAATCCAGCATTTTGCACTGAAGACTTTGAAATAACTTACATTGGGTTTCTTATTTGTGAGGAGTTCATATGAGGTTTTCTTGAGGAATTTGTGAAGATATACCATGTTGATGATGTGGCAAGCAATGTTGATTGCTTCAAGCCAGAAACGACAAGGAGTCTGATATTCTTAAAGCATGGTCCGTGCCATTTCAACCAGAGTCATGTTCTTCCGTTCAACGACGCCATTCTGTTGAGGAGTATAAGGAGGAGATAGTTAGTGAGTAATACCAAGTTCATCAAGATAATCATCAAGACCAGTATTTTTGAATTATATCCCGTTATCACTCTTGATGTGTTTGATTTTGACGCCGAAGTTCGTCGAAGCCCTTGAGGAAAATCGTTTGAAGACTTCCTGCACTTCAGTTTTATAGAGAATGATATGCACCCAAGTATATCGAGAATAGTCATCAACAATGACAAAGCCATATAAGGATGTTGCATTGGTTAGAGTGATATAATGAGTAGGTCCAAATAGATCCATGTGAAGCAATTCAAACGAACGAGTAGTGGTCATGATAGTCTTCGAGGGGTGTTTGGATCTGGTCATTTTTCCAGACTCACAAGCACCGCAGAGGTGATCCTTGAGGAATTTGACGGATTCGATGCCAATGACATGCTTTTTCTTCGCCAACGTGTGCAAATTACACATGCTTGCATGACCAAGTCTTTGATGCCATAGCCAGCCTTTTGAGGTTTTTGCTAGTAAGCATGTGGCTGGTTGAGGACTTGTGGAAAAATCAACAATGTACAAATGTCCTCTCCTAAAGCCTTCGAAGACTTTGGATTAGACAGATTCCATGATGACTACACATCTATATTTTAAACAGATAACAACCATATCAACATCACAAAGTATTGACACTGCCATGAGGTTAAACCCAGGGACTCGACAAGCATCACTTTGTCCATGTGTCTGTCGTTGGAAATAGCCACTTTGCCAAGTCCCAATACCTTGCTTTTACCTTTGTCAACACAAGTGATTTGCTTGAGTGGTGATGGAGTCAGTGGCATATTCATCAGCAAGCTTCTATCACCAGTCATGTGGTTTGTGCAACCACTATCAAGAACCCACTCATTACTCTTGGGTTTGTCATCCTGCAGATGAATTAGTACAACTTACCACATCATATGCTTCAGACTTGGAGAATATGATATCAATTTCATCAGATAGGGATTTCATCATAAACAATAAATTTGAGGACGTGTGAAATGTTAGCATTTCATGAATTTTAGCTTGCGCCCAATCAAACATTTTCCTCGGGTCTCCAACAAATTCTTCAGATAATGATTTTCATATGGAGACCTGACCTGCAAAAGTGATTAGTTCAATTTCTTCACCACCCACATCTGAAGGGGTGGCAAAGAGTTCATCATCCTACGTTGACCATATGAGAAAGGTGGCATTGAAGCTAATGCACTTCTCTTCAGAGTAGGGGGTTATAGTACTCAAATGAATAGGCAAAGAAGTTCTTTGAGGATTTATGAACATAATGATTTGATGTATAATGCTCATATTCATATCCCTTGTAATTTCCCTGCATATTAGAAGCGTTAGCACGAGTACGAGAATAGTTTTGACCAGTTGAGGAATTTGATCCTCTTGAAGACTTTGGTCCACCTGAGGAATTTGATCTGGGGTTCAGGTTCTTCACTGGTGGTTTCATGAGGACATTCACGTGAAGATTTTCCAAGCAACCTTTGGGGACCCAGATTTTCTTAAGAAGTGGTCCATTCCTGCAGTTAGTTCCAACATATCGAGCAAATACTTCACCGGATTGATTTTTGAAAAGTTTATAGTTGGAGTCAAATGACTCATCTCAGGAATAGGATAATTCACATGCAAAGCCTATTAGATTGGATGGATCAATAGGAGGTCCTTTAGAAGCAACCCATGAGGTTTTGCGATACTGCTCAGGTTTCCAGTATGATCCATCAGCATTCAGTTTCCTTTCAAAGGCAATTCCTTCTTTCCTCGGGTTCCTGTTCAAAATCTATGTTTTGAGCACATCGCAAAGGGTTTGATGCCCTTTGAGACTTTTGTACATGTCTATCACATACAATTCCTTCAGATCTGCATTTTCGTAAGTAACATTTGTGGTTTCCTGAAGTGAGGAATTTGTTACCATAAGAGCAGTTGAAGAATTTGTAGCAATAGAAGCATTTGATGATCCTGGTGAAGAATTGGCAGTTTCACGCTCGATTCATTTGAGACATGGTGGAGTGAGTTCAACCTGAGCGACATTGGTCTGTTGATCAAGTAATGAATCATTTTCCATTCGAAGATCATCATGAGACATCTTCAACTTCTCAAGATCAAGTTTCCTTTGACGAAATTCATAGGAAAGTTTCTCATGATCAGCCAAGAGTGTGCCATAACGATCTTGAAGACTATCAAGACTGGACTGAAGACTTTTCACATCTTCAGTGAGGATTTGGGTATGATTCATTTTATCATTCAACAGGTCATCGCTTCTGTCTAGCAGTGTTTGAAGTTTTTCAATGGCACTTTGTTTTTTAGTTGCAATGTTGGCAAGTTTACTGTAACTGGGTTTTTTATAACCATCAGGTTCACAGTCACTTGAATCAGAGGAGGAAGTGTCGTTCGGAACCTTTGAACATTTTTCCATGAAGCAATAGGTTGGAGCGAAATCATCAGCATAGTCATCAGGGTAGATAGCGTTGTCATTTTCTTCAAGGTTGAAGATTGACTTGCTGAGGAATGTGGTCGCTAGTGCAAGACTTGCCACACCAGACTCTGAGTCTTCTTCAGAACCTTCCTCTTCATCACATTCCTCAGATTCTTTCTCAGAATCCATTTCCTTGTCAATGAGTGCCCGAGCCTTTCTGAAACTAGTCTTCTTGTGCGATGAGGACTTTGAGGATGTGGATTTTGAAGATTTCTTATTTTACTTCGAGTCATCAGAACTTTCATCCTTGTATTTGTTTTTCTTTGATTCTTTCACCCAGCGAGGACAATCAGCAATATAGTGACCATATTTCTTGCATTTGTGGCAGGTTCTTTTCTTGTAGTCCTCAGATGAAGATTCTGATTTCCTCATATCTCTTCTTGAAGATTTACCAAACTGGCCACGCCTTATAAACTTTTGGAATTTCCTCACAAGCACTGCAAGCTCCTCTCCAAGTTCTTCAGGATCACCAATGCTGCAATCTGAGTATTCTTCTTTAGATGAGGAAATTGCTTTAGCCTTCAGCGCACGAGGTCTAGAGTAGCTTGGTCCATATAGATCTCTCTTTTCTACCTATTGAAACTCACGGGTATTGAGTCTTTCGAGTATATCAGCAGGATCAAGCAGTGTGCTCATTCTTGAATCATCAGAACTAGTGTATCAAATGATGGATCCGGAGATCTCAGCAGTTTCTTCACAACTTCATGGTGAGTGATGTCTCAAGCTCCCAGTGCTTGCAGTTTATTTGAGAAGTTAGTGAGGCGATCAAAGGTATCTTGGCAGCTTTCATTGTCAAGCCTCTTGAAGCGCTTGAAGATATTGTGAAGAACACCAACACGAGAGTCACGCTGAGTTGAAATTCCTTCATTGACTTTGGACAGCCTATCCCAGATAAGCTTCGTTGTGCCCAAAGCACTCAGTCTGTCGTACTAACTTTTGCTCAGATAGACACATATGATATTCTTTGCTTGAGAATCAAGTTGCTTGAATTTATTCACATCAGCGGCGCAGACAGTAGCTGCGATGGAGGTAATGCCATGTTCCACAATGTACGAGAGATCATTGTCAATAGTTTGAAGATGCATCTGCATCTTCGGCTTCCAAAAGGGTAAGTCGTTTCCTTCGATGATAGGACATCCTGCAGTAACCTTGATCATACCTACAGTCGACATAACTAAAACTCTAGGTGTTTAAACCAAAATCACAAAAAACAAGGGAGTACCTTGCTCTGATACCAATTGAAAGTGCGTTATATTGACTAGAGGGGGGTAAATTGGCGATTTTTTGAATTTCATCGCCGAGGAAATTCCTCACTGATGAATAACGTGCAGCAGAAATAGCACACGATCAAAGGTGCAACGATTAGAACAACAGTTTACTTGATGAAGATTATGAGAATCGGTTTGCATAGTATGCAGGCACAGAATAAGCAAGTGAAGATTAACTGGTATGAAGAATTTGAGCTTGAGGAAATTCAGAGAAAGTCTTCAACAAATTCTTCAAACAGTGACAGTGAAAGTCTTCAACATACAATTTTGAGGAATTGAAAGAGTTGAAGAAATAGAACCCGTATCATGATGAAGACAGTTGTTGATGACCTAGTTCCAACTGTTGTGACACTCGCTCGTCTGGTTTGTAGCGGCTTGGTATTGAAAACAAATGACACACAGTCCCTACCGTATTCTCCTTGAGCTAAGGACACACAGTCCTCGCCCAACACTCGCGGTAAGTCTTTAAGGCAGACTTCCAAACCCTCACAAACTCGGTCACCCGGCGATCCACAATTGACTGCTAGATGCTCTAGACCATGACGCCTAACCGTTTGGAGGATGCACAATACTCAAAGATAAAAGGCTTCAGTTCCACATAGGAAAAAAATTCTCCAGTGATGCTCAATCACTTGGTTTTGGTTTGTGGTTTGGTGTTTGGGTTATTTCCTCACTTGATGATTTACTCTCGAAGACTCTGAGAAATTTGGATTGCTCTAGATGACAAGTGTCAATTTCTCGTGGAGCAGCCAACTAGCTAGTGGTTGTGGAGGGTGGCTATTTATACCCTGGGATCATCCCGACATGATTTGACATAAATGCCCTTAAATTTTTGACCGTTGGTGTGGGTAAGATCGGTGAAGTGGCGCAAATCGCTGCAACGGTCGGAACTCTCAACTGTGGGAGTCTCATGTCTCTCATGTTCGTCACTTGAGGCTTTTGTAGGTTTAGGCTTGGGTTGAGCATCATGAGGAAATTCATTCCATAGTATTACCTCTTCCGGAGCACTTGCATTTTGAACTTAAAAGTCTTCGGATTGATTTTCTTCAGGACACACCGAATTCCTCATCTTCAATATCTTCATAAGGAATATCAATTTCATCGCAATTTCTTCGCGATCAAAGTCTTCAGCATAAGACCAATTTCTTCAGCCTAAGACATACATTTTTAGGGGTCGATATTCATCGTATAACTCAAAGTCCTCAGCGACTTATAGAGCCTATGTACACTTATAAACACATTAGTTACTTAACCTATAAGTCCTCAAACCACCAAAATCACTAAGGGCACTAGATGCGCTTACAATAAGAATATGGATTTATCAGAATTAAGCAACATTTTTAAAATGACTTTGTGCTCTGTTTTTGAGTGAGCTAATTATTGCTTTTTATTTATTACGATGATAGAAACCACGTTTGACGAAGGAGTTGGACTTGAAGACCCCGAAAACCCCGGATACTTATTTGATCAAGGCAAGCAGCCCTTTGGCCATGTCTGAGCAAATACTATATTCCATGCTAGTAGAGCAAATATTTCCGTTGCATATGATCATAAGTATCGGTAAATCATCGGTATGATGTTTCCGATGGCTCCTCCGGAGCACTTGCATTTTGAGCATGATCCTACCACCTATGAGGGTCACGCTAATATCATGTTGACAGGTAGAGCTAAGCATAGTAGAAGCATGAGCATGATGATGGTAAAAATCAAAGGTTTATGAAAACCCCGTCGGGTGCCACTAATGCCCGAGGGTGATGATGAGTTAGGTGGCCACATTTGGTGAAGTGGTGCACTGGGTATATTTTGGTGTGAGTGGTTTCGGAAAAGGAAATATATTTATGATGTGTCGACCTTCCCAAGCTTACACGGGCGACCACGTTAACCCTTTATGGGAAGGGGCTTTGTTGATTACTCTGGTTGGTGCTAGCAAAGAGCCACATTACTAGTGGCGGGAGTGATATGTGGTCACTATCGTGACGGGGTCGTGCCAGGTTGGGCGACTATGCCATTTTTACGTGTTCCGGGCACACCGTTGGTCCCCTCATGGATGATACTGTCCAAAGTTGGTGTTCGTAAGACGTACATCTTGTGGGCTGGGTACCAATCGAGTGGACCTCTTTGTCTAGTATCGTCAGGGGAAAGGCATTGGTCGGGTACTTACCTTAGGTATGTTATATACTACGAGTCGTGGATGACACGGAAGTTCCCCGGATCTAGTGGGTACAGCGTACAACCTCTGCAGAGTGAAAAACTTTTCGAATAGCCGTGTCGACGATCAAGGACAGTTGGGTAATCCTACTTAAACTGCGTCCAGTCCTTTCCGCACAAACCAAGTGTTTGTGTGTGTGTATGTTCAAGGAGTTATTTGAAAAGTCGATATGACCAAGTTTGGTGACTTGGCATATCGGGTGAACCCGAAGTGTTCAGCCCATAACAGATATGTTGATATCTGTAACCTGTTCTTCTGATGTGAATGTGTTTTTTTCAAAGAGCGGGAATTGCTAAAGATACGAATGAGTTAAACTCATCACTAGAAACCACTTTTCCTGATGTTTCTTCATGGCCAATAAACGAGTATGATATGCCAAAACAACACGACGGGTAAGTTCATTCTTCATATACATATGTAATTGTGTGTTTCATTATTACTTGACTCGCATTGTTATTTCGGAGTGTCTTTTGGACTTTTCATAATAAAATGTATCAAAAGTTAGGACAGGGAAGGTTGGAAAACTGAATTTAATCAAAACGACACTAATGATGCAAGGGGGCGTATTCTTGCCGAACTTCTTTTCTCACACACCAACAGACTAGACAAGGTGGAAGCTAAATTCCGAAATTCATGGAGAAGGTATAAGCGGGACGATAGGGTAGGGTTCTTGCTCCGTAGATGGTTTCCCTACCTTGTTTTGTAATTTGTTCTTCCATTATTGCAATGGAGATAATTATGCGTTACCACACATAATTTTATATCGTTATGAGATATTATTTCATTTTATAATGACATATTACTTGGTGCCGCCCTAAGTGAGCCACCGACTTTAAAGAATACATAGGCATGATACATTATTTATTTTTATAATGACATATTACTTGCTGCCGCTGTGGCTGAGCCACCGATTTTAAAGAAAACATAGGCAATAGCTTAAATAGATTAAATAAAACTAAAACTAAAACTAAAAAATAAGCCCACCCGCGGTTGTTGGGCCATCGACTTTTGAGAGATTTCATCACACAGGCCAAACAGCGGGGTTGAACAGGGCCGAGAGAGGATGTGTTATATATGTAATAGGGACTTGGGGTCAAACATCGATGCTGCTATTTAAACCGTTCAGCGCGCCCTTTGCTCATCAAGGAGGGATTAAATATTGGACGCCCTTGCCCACGGGCAGCGCGGTGCCTAAGGGGTTGGTCAGCCCAGCTTCGTCAGTCGGCCCACTAGGTCTAATATTTATATCGCCACCAGCAAGCCCACCAAGGCAACCGTGCGTTCAGCACCAGCCCCCCCCCCCCCCCGCCAGTGCCCGCCCTCTTTTAGTCCCACTTTGCTCGCGGAAGGACACCCAGACTGGCTTAAATAGTAGCACGCCTGGCTGTAGTAAGATTAGTTGTGACTTAGTGAATGCCAATGCCCCATTGTTGCCTGATGTTTCGCGTCGTCAAATAGCCGGGACTGCAGTATGGGCTAATTTGTTTCATTAGGTTAAACAAACTCTTTGACATAACAATATTAAAAATCAGTTACTTAAATAAACTCATTCACATAACAGTATTAAAAATAAGTGCTATAAATCATTGCTCCGACCATTCATATAGCAATATTTATGAGTGTACTCAAATGAACTCATTCAAAAATAGATATTAATTTAATTGAACAAAAATATTTTGAGCAAACATAGTCAAAAACATTTCTTCTGATCTAACAAGTGCTATCATATTCCTTCTTTGCAAATGTGCTATCATATTACTTCTTCGCACGCTTGAAACTGCATATCTATGCCTGGTTCCTGAAGAAAAGATAAATAACTACATGAAAACATGTAAGCAGTATAATGAAAGAAGCAAAATTAAAAAACTACAAATTTAGAACTTACTTTTCGTTAGTCTTAAATGTCTGTTTGTTATGACCTCCAGTCTTACTCAAACTGCACAAAGAACCAGTTTTCTTCTCCCTAAAATATTTTGGTCTTCCATTTTTCGTAGGGTCGAGGCCTCCTTTGGACCTCCCTTTCTTAGGTGTACCCTTCGTCGGTACTTTCTCAAGATCATGTATACCAACTGCACCTTCATCCGCCTGAATTGCATTGTTCATAGCATACCTTCTACAGGCAATCAGTTCCTCTTTTCAAATCTATTTTTTGCAATTATATCATCCAGACACTTCATCAAGTAACCGAACAAGAAAACATCATTACATGCAACATGAACAACTTCTGTTGTTTTTATGGTTGTTTGACTATACCGTTATCTCTGCTTTGGCCGTGGCCAACCCCAGCCAAACATATCACTCTTCCATTGCACAGACAACCCATCTCTTGCATTTTTGCATAACCGATGGAGGATACAATACTTTTTTTTTATTCTAGATATGTTTAGATGATGGAGAACAAAAAGGATGTGTTTGCAAGGGAGCCCTTTCCGAACAATCCTAAGACAAGTGCATGATATAGTCTCTACAGAGCTACCTGCTTCTTATTGGACATTATACCTGAACCTGTGGTTATCCTGCCATGTCACGATGAATATCTCAAACTCAATTCCCACGAGCATCTCAAATATATTCAGCTGTCCCATCTTCTTTAGATCATCTTGCAGAATGTAGAAGTTAGCAGGAGTAAAAACGGCGGTAGCATGCTCCTCAATGGCCTTATATTCGGTAACCGCCGGTGGTAGTTTATGATTAACATCACAGTCATCATGCGCCTCGTTCTCACAGAGACAAACTATACAGTTCCCATAATGTACTACCAAATCAACCATGGTCATACCTTAGTCCACGTGGAGGTGAAGGCAGGAGTTAAGGCTTTCGCTCCTCTCATTACTTCGCATTCCAAGAAAAAACTCATCCGATAGATATGATGCTGCCCAAAGTCTCCTCCTCATGTACATCTTGCTAATCCACTCTCTAGTTTTATCAGTCCTCCATTTAGCAACAAAAGCGTACCATCTCTGATCAAATTTGTCTTCACAGGTTGCATAGTATAAGAGCGACCTGAACTCATCCACTGACTTGTAATGTAGGTGCCTCTGCATATTTTTCTCTATATTCCACGAACAAAGACGATGGTATACATCAGAAAGGACACTCCGAATTTCTCAGATCATTGTAGCGTCACCGTTTGTAATAATTGACTTCGGCCTCACCTGACAGTTTGCATAAATGTTTGGAGCAGCCAAACTTACGTCCTTTCGGTCTCGTCAAAAACTATGGCGCAACCAAACACGGTGGTGCAATGGTGGTTGTTAATACCGACAAAGGGGATGAATGGCATACCATATATGTTTATCTTGTAGGTGTTGTCAAATACAACCACATCTCCGTAGTCCTGGTAGTCTCTCCGCGAGTGTGCATCGCACTAGAACATACTCTTCAATCGCCCTTCCTTATCAAGCACATACTCAAAAAAGAAATCGGGGTCTATAGCCTTTTTGCTCCTCATGATGCCCACTGCCATCTCAGCATCACCCTTTGGAACGAACCTCATTTTTGCTCTGAAAGGACGCGGATGTCGCCTAAAGGGGGGTGAATAGGCGCTTTAAAATAATTACGGTTTAGGATTGAACAAATGCGGAATAAAACTAACGTTTAATTTTTCAAGCACAAAACCTACAACAACTAGGCTCACCTATGTGCACCAACAACTTATGCTAAGCAAGATAAACAACTAAGTGATAGCAAGATATATGACAATAAACAATATGGCTATCACAAAGTAAAGTGCATAAGTAAAGGGTTCGAGTAAGAGATAACCGAGGCACGTGGAGACGATGATGTATCCCGAAGTTCACACCCTTGCGGATCCCAATCTCCGTTGGAGCGGTGTGGAGGCACAATGCTCCCCAAGATGCCACTAAGCCTACTGTAATATCCTCACACCCTCACACATTGCAAGATGTCGTGATTCCACTAAGGGACCCTTGAGGGCGGTCACCGAACCCGTAGAAATGGCAACCCTTGGGGGCGGTTACCGGTACCCGTACAAATTGCTCGGAGCGATCTCCACAACCTAATTGGAGACCCCGATGCTTGCCCGGAGGTTTACACCATAATGATTGAGCTCCAAGACACCACCAAGCTTCTGGGACGCCAAAGCATCCACAAAGAACAATCTCTAGGGTACTAAGTACCAAAAGGTAATATGGCTTCTCAAACTTCACTTCCACGTAACACCGTGGAGAACTCAAACCGATGCAACTCATGCGATGGCAAGAACAAACAAAGTGGTCAAGTCCCTCACACTCAAATCCCTCCACAACAACAAAAGCTATGGAGAAATATGAGAGGAAGAACAAGGAGCTCACAAAGAACTCCAAGATCAAGATCCAAGTGGTTCCCCTCACACAGAGGAGAAAGTGATTGGTGGAGATGTGGATCAAGATCTCCTCTCTATTATCCCTCAAGAACAAGGAAGAATCATTGGAGGGATTGAGAGTTAGCAAGCTCTCAGAAGGTCAACAATGGGGGTAGAACATGAGCTCAACGGATGGATAAGTCCAAAGGGGAAGAAGGCCCCCTTTATATAGTGGGGGAAGAAATCAGATTGTTACCCCCATTTACAGCCCGAGCACAGCGGTACTACCGCTATCCCTAGCGGTACTACTGCTAGACCCTGGCGGTACTACCTCTAGCCCTGCCGGTACTACCTCTAGCCCTAGCGGTACTACCTCTAGAGAAAGTCTTCGCAAAAAGTCCGACGAAGAACAACCGCTCACAGAGAGGTACTACCGTCCCGAAACGGTACTACCGCCCACCCAGAGCGATACTACCGCTCCTAGAGCGGTACTACCGCTAGGGAGCGGTAGTAAGAAATTACTACCGCTCCGGGGGCAGTACTACACCTCCGGGGGCGGTACTACCACTAGCACCAGGAGCGGTACTACCGCTGGATAGTGAATCTGCTCTAACTTTCGCATACGGACTCCGATTTCAACGAAACCAAGTTTGTTCGAAAGCTAACGACATGGGCTAACACAATATTGATAGAAATATCAATAAGAAGCAAGTGAGAAATGGTCCATAAGAAAATAGTGAGAACCCTTCTTTGAATAAGACCAGTAAAAACTCCCAACATCGAAAACATCATAGAAGATGCATATGGACTCCGTTTTCGTTGAACTCGAGCTTGTCATGAAGATGACCATAAGCTCTAAAACTCACAAAGAGAAACAACAAACAAGAACCAAGAAGTATGATGCAAGGATGCAAATGGTTTGAGCTCTCAACGAACGATACGATCAAGCTACTCACTTGGGAGCCCCCCTTGACAGTACGACAATCTATCCTAAAATAGAAAACCTATCAAGGGCAAACCTATACCTTGCACCTCGTCCTCTTGAGCTAGATGATGATGATCTTGGCTTCCTCAAGATGGACCACTTTTCTTGATTGCGTTGGTTTGATGAAGACTAGTTGATTGCTCCCCCATACTCACTATGGGTGAGCCACTCTTCAGCATATCTTCACAAGTCCATTGCCACCACAATGGACGGCAGGCTTAAAGCATGATATATTCATGTTGATCCACTTGAACTTGTACACCGCAATCTTGATCACGATCACCACTTGACGTCATCCTTCATGGGTTTTATGAGATCTTCTTTTTGATGCAAGCCCATGGAAACACACCTAACCCCCACATAGAACTCTCACGAAGACCATGGGTTAGTACATAAACACGTAATGGACAATGCTTACCATACCATGGCATCACTTGATCTCTCTCGGTACATCTTGTATGCTTTGTGTGTTGATCATCTTGATTTACTATTTGTCTAACGGTCTTGATCAACCTTCTGTCTCTATGACCATTCTTTGGATAATACCTTGAATACCATCTTGGTCATCATATAAACGCCTTGAACCCAACAGATGGACTTCAAGAAGTGCCTATGGACAAATCCTATAAATATAAGTTAAGGTAACCATTAGTCCATAGGAATTGTCATCAATTACCAAAACCACATATGGAGAAATATGCTCTAACAATCTCCCCCATTTTGGTAATTGATGACAACCACTTAAAGAGAGTTTATATAAGGAAATAAGCATAACCAAGCACACACATGCAAAGCAATAATGCATGCGTACAAGATGTAAATGCTTATGCAATAAAAGCAAAACCCTCTAAGCATAACCAAAGTAAATTCTCTAAACTTCTCCTCCATTGGCATCGATTGCAAAAATGGACAAAAAGTTTAAAAAGCCAATATAGTAGGTGGTCCTCCAAAAAGTGTGTGCTTTTCAGCAAATGAGTGAAGACAAATACACATATACAATGATAAGAAGTTGGAGGAAAACGAACTATATAGAGGACCCAAAGATTGCAAATAAAAGGATCGTATGCCACAAGGACATACAAAAATAGAGGCAAGTAATCAAAAGATACCAGATGGAACAAACAATCATATGGTCCTTCGAACCACATGAATAAAAGATATTTTTATAAAGGCAACGTAGTGTTCTATCCAAACTAGAGAAGCTCCCCATGATTTGTGCACTAATAAGAGATATTTGTATTTGATAGAAGTGCACAAAATAGGATCATTGCTCCCCCAAAATTTAAAAAAACACACAACGAGTGCAAGAAGATAGATGAGACAATAAGCATACGACTTGCACAAAACAAATGGTTGAGCAACATGTAAAAGAAGCAACTTAAGAATAGGCTCAACCAAAATAATGTGTGTGAGTCATGGCAAAGCACTTGAGAAGACTAAGATAAGGATGAGCATTACTCATCAACATAGTCTTGATGAAATGAGAAACAAAGTGCAAGACATATCATTCTCACACACACATACTAGAAAATGGGTTCACAAGCTTACTAATAAACAAAATAAGAACCAACGCTTGTCACAACCCATGGTGAAGATAGGAAATAAGAACCTTGTCAAGAGGAGGGATACCAATCAAAATGGCAACACCCTCATCAAGACAAGCACGGGGAAAAATAATCTTGACGGCCAAAGAGTGCATCAAGATGTAGGAAAATAAGATACACACTGAAGACAAATCCTTTCATGAAGCCACCAAAACTGAAAAAGGAAATGCAACAGTGGACGTGAAAGAAAAGAGGATATCAATTAGAGATGTAACTTCTCTCATCTGTAAAAGATTCTAAGTAGAAGACAATCATGATGATATATATCCACAAAGAAGGATGTACACACGAAATGGTTACAAGAAGTAACAAACAAGATATCCAAAAGGAAGTCATAAATATATCAATAAGATATTTGCTTGGAAGCATATTACATGGCCTAATATTTTCTTATTGTACAATATGAACTTCCAACATACGAACATCAAAGACATCCAATCGTTCGGATGCTTTGAGAAAGGAAACAAGTACTACAAGAATGAATCAAGAGATTCATGCCATGATGCAACCTGGAAAAGAAAAGACAGGTTTGGGCCTTTCTAAAAAATGAATGCATGAAGTAGATACTTGTTACCGAGACAACATTGGATTGATGTAGTAGATAGTTGTTCGTTGATCATCCTAACTTGGCTCCAATAATCACATGGTCTCAACGCCTTCCTTATAGGTGAGCCGAGCATCCAACGCATCTCCAATTGTTCCTGGAACAACAAAACAAACAAAATGGTGCCCAAACTCATTGGGACCAAAGAGTTAGAAAACCAACAATACATAGGACAAACTCCACATACATATGTGCACATAGATATGAATTTGAATTTCATGCACACTTTAGCCAATTTATGACAAGGTGGAGTTTCCCCTATATATTGGGTGAAAGAAAGAAAGCAAGGAAAAGAAGCTATATATAGTAAATATGCATGCTCAAGGCTTTCAAGAATCAACTCAACACAAAGTTGATAATACACCAAAAGACAAGGTATAAAGTGATAATAAGATACCAAAAGAAAAACCATCACTTGAAGGATATCAATTAAAAGACACCTCAAGGAATGAGATATCCATTGACACATGCCAAATAAAAGGAAACAAGATACCAATTGAAGGAAAACAAACACGAGGTATCTAGTTTCCGAAAGAGAGCTAGGTTCTAACAAAATAAACCCTCGACAAATTTTCATGATGGCACAAAGCATCATAAAGAGCAAAACTTGCCTCCCATCAACACACACTTGATGGGGATCAAAAGATTTTATGATGGGCGAGTAAAGAGAGTGTTCTAAAGAAAATAGGATAGCTCCCCCAAGAGATGTGCATTATATAGAATTTGCATTTAAATACAAAATGCACAAGATGGGATCATCACTTTCTATATATCTATAAAAACACTAGACATGTTAAAATATATCCACCAGAGGCAAGGAAGACAAACGAAACACAAAATCCAATGTAAAGACGATTAGGAATTACTACCACATGATGGGAATACCAATTGTCAAGGACAAGAAGTATTTTGGAAATAATACTCATTGGTAGATCGCAAATATATCTAACATCATCTTTACCCATAAAACACAAGCAAATGACACTTGTAGAGCTAACATGCCACCTAGGAACAAGATAATTTACAATATCAACACTAAGTGGCAATACCTCAAATGTACACATTTTCTAGGCTTGTAATGTGCACATAGCATATTACTCCCCCATAATGTGCTAACCCAAAAATATTAACAAGTGGCAAATTAAAACCAACAAGAGATAATTAATGGACCATATAGTATTTGAATTTCTCATGAGTAATACATACCACATAGAAACTAGATAATCTTGAAATATCAATACTAAGTGGTATTCCCCATGTATAGGATTTTGAGGTGTGCAAAGCACATCACTCCCCCACAATGGAATGATCCATTAATCTCTCACAAGAGCCAACAAAGATACAAACAAGATGCAATAAGGCTCAATACAAGACTCACATGTACATGATATGCAAACCAACATACACATACTCGATTACTCAAGATAAGCAAGTTGGAAGCACAACATATACAAACACATGCAAGGTACAAAACCACAACTTGCAAAGGGGAAAGCAACTAACAATGTAAACAGTTTAAATACAAGTTATTGTAAAGAGGCACATTGGATATAAGATAGAAACTCAATATTCGAAATGACTTGGCTTGAGATAATATGAATGATGAAGACCCCTTAATTCTTCATTATGTATCCAAGTCTCTAATGTCCTCCAAATTCACCTATTGATCAAGTTTGAGCTTGTTGGTCCCCATCCACGTTGGGTCCTAAGAGGTTACTCACAATAGGCTTGGCAACCCAAATGGTACTTTTCTTGACACCACTTTGAGTACCAACAAACTTGGCAAACACATTGCCAACCTTATCCTTCCCAAGAGAATAGATATCATCAATAACGATTGGGTTGGATAAATTACCTCTCGTGCAAGAAGAAACGAAGTGACCCTTCTCACGACATAAGTAGCAACATCTACCCTTTAATTTCTTCCCTAGTGATTTCTCAACATGAGGAGTGTTGGCTTGGGTCTTCTTGGGAAGGGTCCTTTCTTCAACTTGTAGTTGAGTATGTGAGTGCACTTCTGGCCTCTTCCCTTATCGCTTGTGACTTTGGGGCTTCTTCTTTAGTGGGTATGATCTAGCATGGTGCCCTTCAATTTTGCACTTGAAGCAAATAATCTTGGCCGAATTCTTGACTTGTTCTTGGCCCTTCTTCTTGAAGCTTTTGGACTTATTCTTCTTGTTGGAGTTGAATCCAAGTCCATATTTGTCATTTGGGGATTTTTCCCACACAAGACATTGTTGAGTGTGGACATTCCTTCATGACTCTTTTCCAAGTCTTTCTGCAAGGAAGTGACTTGGGACTTGAGCTCTTTGATTTCATCTACATGGTTAGCATCAACACAAGTACTAGAGGAAGTATAAGCTTCATTGTTAGAGCAACAAGGAATGCAAAGTAATTCATCACAAGATGTAGCAACATTATGAGTAGATGAATTACGAGGACTAGCACATGGCAATATAGCTTTTTGACTAGAAGTAGTGCTAATGTCCACGTGAGGCTCACTCGATGTTACCTTGGTAGTAATAGCCTCATTAGCTAATTTTAGCACATTATGGGATACTAGAAGATCATCATGTGAGCCTGTGAGCATTACATGACTTTCTTCCAATTTCCCATAATTGCTAAATAGCAACTCAAGTTGAGCCCTTAGCTCAACACTCTCCTTTAAAATGGATGCTTCACAAGAAGTAGAGTTAGTAGCACAAGCATCATTATTAACAATAAGAGGACAAGGCAACTTGGCAAGCTCTTTAGCATATGAAGCTTCAAGTTGAGCATGAGACTTGGTGAGTTCGATGAGCGAACTCTTAATAGCCCTTGAGCCATTTTCGAGGTGCTCATAGTCCTCAACAAGTTTAGCATGTGCAACTTCAAGCTTATCATTTTTAGTTTTAAAATCATTAGCCACCTCGAGAGCTCTATCATGGGATTCCTTTAATCTAGGTAATTCTATAGCAAAGGTTTCCTCAAGAGATTCCTTGGTGCTTTGTTCATTTTCAAGAGCTTGAGATAGCTCCGCGATCTCGTTAGCGTAATCACGCTCATGACCTTCCATTGTCTCAATGGTGGCCTCATGCTCCTCGAGATGAGCTTCCAACTCCTCAATGTATTTCTTGCCCTCAGTGGCAACAGACATGATTTCCAAGAAGTTGGAACAAGCAAGTTTCTTCTTATAAAGAGATTTAAAAATCATTTCACCCTTAATTTTTAAGGATGCAATAATATCACTCTCTTCATCATTATTCTCATTATCATTATCATCAACATCATCATCATGAGATACATTGGGATTCAAAGTAGGAAATACCTTTGAAGACTTAGCCATAAGTCAAAAGTGAGTAACAATAGATGATGATGTAGGATCCCTTGAAGCATCATTAAAGGCCACATCTTGTTCCACGGAGTGATGAATTTCCTCTACATTGTTAGCACAACAACTCGAGGAAATATATACATTTTTATCTTGGCAACAAGATATAGGAAGCATATCATCATGAGATTTAGTCAAGCAGTTTTTACATGATATGCAAGGACTATCAACACAAGCATGTAAAACATTTAGAGTGCTCGAAGTCTTAATGCCCAAAGATGAAGCATTGCAATAATATAGTGATGAACGATCATCAACCATAAACCCACTATCATCATTGCAATGATCACCACTACTCACCATATCATTACCTTGTGGCAATCCACATGTAGATGAAGTAGATGAATTTGAGAAGACCACACAACCGGAGGTGGAGGGAGAACAATCATATCCACAAATCTTGGACGTACCATATTTATCTTGAAGCTTTGTCCACAACTCATGAGTTTCCCGGAATGGCATGAGTTGAAATATAACTACATTGCTCAAAGCATCAAAAAGCACATTAGAAGCTTGAGCATCGAGGTAAGAGTTTTTTTCATCCTGTAAAGATATATTTTGAGAATCCTTTGGAGGAGAAAAACCCATATCTACAATTCGCTCTAAATTTGGGTCCGAGACACGATAGTGATTAAGCATGCGAATTACCCAAACATCAAAATTTGTGCCATCGAAACTAAGAGTGTAAGTGAATCCCTAAACCCCTAGTCGACATCCTTACTCTCTAGGTGGTTAAACCTAATAAAGAGAGACCTAGCTCTGATACCAATTGAAAGGACGTGGATGTCACCTAGAGGGGGGTGAATAGGCGCTTTCAAATATTTACGGTTTAGCATTGAACAAATGCGGAATAAAACTAACGTTTAATTTGTCAAGCACAAAACCTACAACAACTAGGCTCACCTATGTGCACCAACAACTTATGCTAAGCAAGATAAAAAACTAAGTGATAGCAAGATATATGACAATAAACAATATAGCTATCACAAAGTAAAGTGCATAAGTAAAGGGTTCAGGTAAGAGATAACCGAGGCACGTGGACACGATGATGTATCCCGAAGTTCACACCCTTGCGGATCCCAATCTCCGTTGAAGCGGTGTGGAGGCACAATGCTCCCCAAGATGCCACTAAGGCCATCGTAATCTCCTCACGCCCTCGCACAATGCAAGATGTCATGATTCCACTAAGCGACCCTTGAGGGCGGTCACCGAACCCGTACAAATGGCAACCCTTGGGGCCGGTTACTGGTACCCGTAAAAATTGCTCGGGGCAATCTCCACAACCTAATTGGAGACCCCGACGCTTGCCCGGAGCTTTAGACCACAATGATTGAGCTCCAAGACACCACCAAGCTTCTAGGACGCCAAAGCATCCAGGAAGAACAATCTCTAGGGTACTAAGTACCAAAAGTTAATATGGCTTCTCAAAATTCACTTCCACGTATCACCGTGGAGAACTCAAACCGATGCAACTCATGAAATGGCAAGAACACACAAAGTGGTCAAGTCCCTCACACTCAAATCCCTCCACAACAACAAAAGCTATGGAGAAATATGAGAGGAAGAACAAGGAGCTCACAAAGAACTCCAAGATCAAGATCCAAGTGGTTCCCCTCACATAGAGGAGGAAGTGATTGGTGGAGATGTGGATCTAGATCTCCTCTCTCTTTTCCCTCAAGAACAAGCAAGAAACATTGGAGGGATTGAGAGTTAGCAAGCTCTAAGAAGGTCAACAATGGGGGTAGAACATGAGCTCAACGGATGGATAAGTCCAAGGGGGAAGAAGACCCCCTTTATATAGTGGGGGAAGAAATAAGACCGTTACCCCCACTTACAGCCCGAGCACAGCGGTATTACCACTAGCCCTGGCGGTACTACTGCTAGCCCTGGCGGTACTACCGCTAGCCCTAGCAGTACTACCTCTAGCCCTGGCGATGCTACCTCTAGAGAAAGTCTTTGCAAAAAGTTCGACGAAGAAAAACCGCTCAGAGAAAGGCACTACCGTCCGAAGCGGTACTACCGCCCACCCAGAGTGGTAGTACCGCTCTAGGAAATTACTACCGCTCCGGGGGCGGTACTACCGCTACAGGAGCAGTACTACCGGTGTCACCAAGAGCCGTACGACCGCTGGATACTGAATCTGCTCTAACTTTCGCATACGGACTCCAATTTTAATGAAACCAAGTTTGTTGGAAAGATAACGACATGGGCTAACACAATATTGATAGAAATATCAATAAGAAGCAAGTGAGAAATGGTCCATAAGAAAATAGTGAGAACCCTTCTTCGAATAAGACCAGTAAAAACTCCCAACGTCGAAAACATCATAGAAGATGCATATGGACTCCGTTTTCGATGAACTCGAGCTTGTCATGAAGATGACCATAAGCTCTAAAACTCACAAAGAGAAACAACAAACAAGAAACAAGAAGTATGATGCAAGGATGCAAATGGTTTGAGCTCTCAACGAACGATACGATCAAGCTACTCACTTGAGAGCCCCCCTTGACAGTACGACAATCTATCCTAAAATAGAAAACCTATCAAGGGCAAACCTATACCTTGCACCTCGTCCTCTTGAGATAGATGATGATGATCTTGGCTTCCTCAAGTTGGACCACCTTTCCTGATTGCGTTGGCTTGATGAAGACTAGTTGATTGCTCCCCCATACTCACTATGGGTGAGCCACTCTTCAGCATATCTCCACAAGTCCATTGCCACCACAATGGACAGCAGGCTTAAAGCATGATATATTCATGTTGATCCACTTGAACTTGTACACCGCAATCTTGATGACGAACACCACTTGACGTCATCCTTCATGGGTTGTATGAGATCTTCCTTTTGACGCAAGCCCATGGAAACACACCTAAACCCCACATAGAACTCTCACGAAGACCACGGGTTAGTACACAAACACGTAATGGACAACGCTTACCATACCATGGGCTCACTTGATCCCTCTCGGGACATCTTGTACGCTTTGTGTGTTGATCATCTTGATTTAGTCTTTGTCTGACGGTCTTGATCAACCTTGTGTCTCTATGACCATTCTTTGGATAATACCTTGAATACCATCTTGGTCATCATATAAACTCCTTGAACCCAACAGATGGACTTCAAGAAGTGCCTATGGACAAATCCTATAAATATAACTTAAGGGAACCATTAGTCCATAGGAATTGTCATCAATTACCAAAACTACATATGGAGAAATATGCTCAAACACTCTCTACATCACATATTGTAAACATCACGCCTAACAAGTGCGCTCTTATCATACGAACCGTAGCTGTTTATAAAGTTGTCAACCATTATATGCTTTCTAATCCCAGCCCCTTGCATCGCCAATATTTCTGCTCTCTTTCCATCTCCAATCCATCTGTCTGACCATAGAAATGGGACCTCATCGGGTCGAGCCAGTGCATGGTTGTGATCGTCCACAAATGCCGAGACAAACCAAACTCCACGTGCTCTGTCGAACTTCACCACCATATGCGCACCGCAATCGCTTTGAGTCTCTGGTCTAAGACTGTGGTGCGCCCCTCCATAGTTATGAATTTACTCTACCTTTCTCCCTTTCCTCGAGCAAAGCATGCGACTGTATCGTATAATTCCAGAAGCACCTTTCCCTCGTTTCACCTTCTAATTTCTGATGCTGAACCCACTCTCTTTGGCGTTAGTGTTGTAGAAACTATATGCATCCCCGTGCAAATGAAATGTCATAGCCATGATCTTCCAATGTGTCTCCAACATATGTTGTTGGTTTTGAGCCTCCTGAGTGTCAATCTCTACCTCGTCGTGATCATCACTAGGACCATCTTGTGAAAAATATAGATGGCTGAATATTATGTGCTGTTGTGTTGTATTGATCTAACCCTTGTAGGGGTATATATAGGAGTACATGAGGGGTAAGGGCTTGGAGTACAAGACAAGTTACATGTGGTTTAAACTAATTATATCTCTATCTCCTTTTCTCTAACTTAAACCCAATTATACTTGTAACATTCCCCCTCAGTCATAGTGGGAGTGAAACGGATGCTTACGACTGAATTTAAATTCTTGCGCCTTTGTCATCTTCTCCACCGCATCATCATCAACTGCCTCTCTGATGGGTCAGCACCTAGGGCGGGGACTGTGTCCCCTTCTGGTGCGTTCCTTGTCTCTCCTCTATTCCCTCCCGCGGTCATAGCGGGAGTGGCGTGGACACTAGTGACGACGCGGACGCTGTTGACTGGAGTTGTTGCCGAAGAGTTGCTATATACGTAGCAATTAATGTCGATGTCGAGGTAGCCAATCATGGTGATGTAGCCGTGTCGAGGTAGTCGTGGTCGATGTGAGGTTGTCGTGGATGATGAAGCCGCACAAAGCCAGAGGCGCAAAAGAAATGCGCTATCACAAAGCTGCAGACGTGGACGGTGTACCTTGCGGATATTAGAGGGTGCCGTCGGTGATGAGTTCGCCGGTTTTGCAAGGACCGGAGGAAACCCATCGAGCACACATCAGTTTTGCCAGAACCATGAGGCCGAGTAGGGGTCGTCACTATAGTGACGCCGTGTTGATGCAGTCGTGCTGTCATGGATGACATTGTTGATGTCAACGTCGTGACGCGGTCATTGCCATATTGTCGAGGTCGCGTCTTGCAGAAAAATCTGTCAGAGGACGCTAGGTCTTCATCTTGTGAACCAGGCGGCAACGGTGTGTTGACGAAGATGTTGGTGAAGACCATGTTGATGAGGACCTTGGCGATGAAGTGTCGGCGGTGGTGTTGCAGCGGCGTGTCGACGATGATGCGTCGCTTGAAGGCGTCCCTCGCGGCGATGAAGTGTCGATGCCGTGACGCGTTGAAGAAGTCGATGAAGAATTGCGTCACTTTCCACACCGGCTTGGCGTGTGGATGATGCATGTCGATGTTGCTTCTCGTAGTGTGCTCGACGATGATGTAGTATGGCTTGATGCAGTGCAGAGAACGATCGGTGTAGTTGTTCAACATGATGATGTACGGAGGATCGATGCAGAACAGACGTACTACTCGGGGTAGAGGATCTCCTGTAGATACATGTATGCATATCTTCAGGCGGAGCCTCTTAATCTTGTACACGCATGCAGCCCTGAGCCTAGATGGAGTCTAGATTCCATTTATGGACGTGAACACATGGGCTCTGCTTGTGTCATAGAGACACGCGGCCAACGAGAGGCGCTGGAGTCCGCTCGGTGCTCCACGACATGCGCAGGTGTCATGGCCTGGAGCCAGGCCTAACCCTAGTGTTTTAGAGGCCCTTGTGCGAACTTCTGAACTCCATTGCCGGCCATGGGCCCTCGCCTCGTCATGGCTCGGACTACCACCACACGTATCACCGGTCAGCACTTAACGTTGTGGCATTAGCCGCTCGATTGGGTGCTGCTGTCAAACCTCAGTGTTGTGTGGTGGCTTTGATTCGTCATAAAGATTTGTTGGTTTTGTTGCCTTTTCTATCATTTTTTCTTAGTATACGTGTATGGGTATATATCTACATTGATATGCACACAAGATGGGGCCCGGCTCTGGCTGGGCCCTAGGCAGCCGCACTCCTCACCATGCCCTAGGAAGGCAAGATATCAAATGACGACCACGACTCAGTGTTACTGCTGTCATCACCTTCATTACTAGTGTCTTTATCGGTCCGACTGACCTCATCAATATCAATCACATCGCTCGTTAATGCAGTTTCTTGATTCATGTCTACACACCTCACTAACAAGACTACACATCATTCATACATGAGAAGTGTTCATACAATGGATCATACTGATTAATGAACAGTAAGATAAACTATTGAGTCTGATTTTTCTTTAACAAAATCTAACTCATTTCAATCCGTCGAAGGTTGGATCGCAAACCTTACATGGTGGTGGCCACATCGCTGCTCAAGACGACGTTTACGTGAACACGATGAAGCCACCCGCGGGGTTATGTGCTAGATCCGCACGAGGGACGACTGTGGCGATCCTCGGGGTTATGCACTGGATCGGCGGCGAGGGATGACTGCGGCGAGCCTTAGGGTTATGCGCTGGATCGGCGAAGAGGGACAGCTGCGGCCAGCCCCGGGTTTATGCGTTGGATCCACGGTGTGGGACGGCTGTGGCAGCCATGGCGTCTGACGTCTGGCCAGTCACCGACGACAGGGACCGCGTCATGCGACATGGAAGGTGAAAAGCGACGTGGAAAGGGGAGAGGTACTCAACGACGACGTCGGTCTTCCACACATCCGGCCACCGGCGGCGCTTGGCCAGTTGGGAACTGCCGTAGGATCGGGAGCCGTAGCATGATCACCGAGCTGGAGGAGATAGATCGTGGAAGTTTCTTTTTTTTTCTCTAAGCGGGCGACACGCGGGCGTGATCTTTTTTTGCATGAACGCACGTATTGCTATGACCGGCTAGTATATACAAAACGAGGTGGATATACGGAACAGTGAAATGAACCCTTTGTCCTTGTATGGTTTGGGGGGGGGGGGGTCTACCGAAACAGGTCTTATAATTTGTATGGTTTATCGTGGCAATTCAAACTTTTTCCTTGTTCTTATGGTTAGAGGCAGTTTGTTAGATGCTTACTTTGATGTTGATGTGTTGAACCTTGTCTGTTCGTTGCTTCATTAATCAAAGTGGAGCAGGGGGAGACCCCTTTCATTAAAAAAAACAAAAAATTCTACGTCTATGGGTACTCCACAGATTGTTTTGTGATGAAATGATGATTCTTTCGATTTCAGGTGCTTGAACAATGTGTTGCGGGTGATGGTTATCTACCTGTGTAACGAACAAACGGGTTAATATACTATACACTAGATCATATTCCTACAGGTTCCACAGAAGCTCATGGTCCTCAAATCCTTGCCATTTCCTTTTCTGGAATCTGAATGAAAAAGAAAACTCAGAATCATCATATACTCCATCTGTCTCAAAATAACTGTCTCAATTTTATACTAGCTCGAGTACAAAGTTGTACTAATCTTAAGACATTTATTTTGGGACGGAAGGAGTAGCTTCTAATAAAAACACACACAAAAACACATTATTTTAAATACATTTAACTAGCGCTGCATCCAGTGTGATTTCGAGATTCTAAACGCCACTGAATACTGTTAAGATTCAGACTTGACAGCAAGGATAAGCGGGGTTTGTAAACCAATGTGCTAGCTTAGATTGTAAACGCCAGCTTTTGCAGCTTCTGGCAGCTTATTGCCAAAATAAGCCACAAGGTCAAAAGAACTCGTTTTAATAAGCTAGCTTAGCTTATTTCCATCTCCACTTTCTTCATAATGGAAAAAAGGTAGGGAGATAGGTGCTTCCCGTAGAAGCTCACTTACGATCGAAGCGGTATATCTTACTGGCATTGAAGTTCGCCCATATTACAAAAGAAATGCCACCGCACCAATCCTCCAACCAGCAAAACGATTCGCTCGAGCGCTCTCCCATCCTGCACGAGAACCGCACCCGCATCCGCTACGATTTCTTGCAGCAGCCGCCGTAGCCGCCGCTCCCAGCCCCTCACTCTGGCACAACCTGACCTCCCACCGGCGCCACCTCACCTCCCTCGGGCTCATCCCCCGCCAGCTCACCTCACTTCGGCCACGGACGTCGCCCCAGCCTCGCCCCTTCTTCGTCGTCGCCAGAGGCCGCCTCCAGCCTTGCCCTTCCTCCGGCCATCATCCCGCTCCAGCGGTCATCTCCTGCTCCTCCTGCCGACCCGTCCCTGCCCCCCCTTTCCTAGGTGCTAGACAGAGCCCGAGCAGCAGCTCGTCGGAGCAGGGCGAGACCTCCTCCGCCTTTTCTCCGGAAGCGTCCTCCGTATCTCCTCTTTCCCGTCCGGCCACGAGAATGACCTCTCGCGAGCTCGCGTACCCCATGCATCTCCGTCAAGCCTGCGTCAGCCACCTGCTGGTCCAGCTCCGGTCTTTCCAAGTTTGCTCGCAAGGGTATTAGAAACCATTCCTGAGCGTATGTGAAAATAAGCTAAAAAGACAGAACCTAAAAATAACTGGATAGCTTATTTTCATGGGCTTATTTCCACAACAGCTTTTCTAGGGCTTATTTCTATCGCAGTTATACATAAGCTGCACCTTAAAAGAACTGGCCCTAAATGACTTGGCTAACGGGTTATACATAAGCTGCACCTTAAAAGAACTGGCCCTAAATGACTTGGCTAACGGATTTCATGCTTTCTTCTTTACTACTCCCTCCGCCCCGAATTAAGTGTGTTAACTTTATATAACTTTATATTAGAGTTAGTATAAGATTAAGACGCTTATTTTAGGACAAAGGAAGTATTTAGTTGTGGTTACTGAGCATGAGCTATGCACGTAAAAAAATTTCTGCCTAATTCTGGTTCAAGATAACAAGATCTGATGCGGTAACATAGATTTGGGCAGGATGCACCAGAAAAGATGGTTCACTTTGATATTCGATGAAATATTGAAGCTGGTGTGCATGGTATTTAGGATGTCCGAGTTGAAATGAACTAAATGCCTTTCTAAAATAAAATAAAAAGACAGATAATGATTTCATAAGTACTCTCTCCGTTTCAAAATATAAGACTTTCTACAGATTTCAAAATACACTGCATACAGATGTATATAGACATATTCTAAAGTGTACATTCATTCATTTTGTTTCGTATGTAGTCTATAGTGAAATCTCTAAAACGGAGGGAGTACTACGTAGTAAATATACATGTTTGAAACTGATCTTGGCTAGTACAGCTAACTTCTAGTACACTCTTCTCCAATGCTCAAGATTAAAAATAAAAGAATATCAGGGGAAGAAGAAAAGGAACAACCGATTAGTCTTCAGTCTTCACAGATTGCAAATTCAAATAAAACATTACTATTTAAAAAATTTGAAGACCGGTGCATTATACTACCTCAAGAAGAAGTATAATACTGCTTTCAAGTTGGTGTAAGTAAGCTTTGGTCAATGATTACGTAATTGACAGAAATCTAGCAATATGAAAGCTTGATCTGTTATCCATAACAGTGCATCTTTTTTTACAACACAATGATCAGCACTTCAACAGAGCCCAACCCCTTAGAGGTTGCACATACAACACTTAACACAGCTACCTTTTGTTACCGCAGTAACCGAGTGTTATCAGTCCAAAGAGTACGCTCCAAACCCTATGAGAGAATTGAATGCCTCCAAATGGTATAAAATGTTGCAACCAATATCTGTAAGGCTGTGTGTAATGGGAGTACCATAGGTAGTATCGTGCATGCCAACTAGGTAATTTTGATGAGGTGTCATGGAATTAAATGAAGAAAGAGAAGGTTGAGTATCATATCATGATACCGTATCATATTAAATGATGTGCTACTATGTGTCTTGCATGACAATAAATGAACTATTCTATGATGCTAACATATGATACTATGCATTACAGATGTGGTATCATAGACTAGTATCATATGCATGATACTACTATATGATACTAGCCATTACAACCAGCCTAAGACTCTCGCGTGAGTAAATCCACCTGTTATGCAAAAATCCATTCTGAGGAGCATCAATTACAACGTGCATCCAACGGTGGCCCATCAGAATGACATTTTGTGCAATTAGAGCAACTCCAACGGGGCGACCCATTTCGTCCGTCGCCGTCCGTTTGGATCGGTGCGGACAAAAAAGATGGCCCAACGCGCCGCCCCATTGCCAAGACAGGTCCGCTTCGCGTCCGCGCCGACCCATTTCCGGCCCAAATTTGGGACTGAAATGCGTTGGTGCGGACGCGAAGCTCACGTGGGCGCCCCCTCGATGTCCGCCCACAACCACTGCGGTCAACCTAATTTATGACGGCCCCCATACTCGGGCCCACGCGTCGGCGACCGCGGACGCCCTTTTTTATTCCGAGCATGCGGTGGGTTCCGCCACCCGCTTCCAGAACCCGTCTCCCTCCCCCACCTCGCCACCTCCTCGGCAACCGAAACCCTAACCATGGTCGGCGGCTTCCCAAACAAGGGCAAGGCCCCGCTCTTCCCCCGCGCCACCTCCCCGCCGTCTTCTTCCCGGCCTCGCCAGCGCGTAAGCGTCCCGGTGCACCAATCGTGGTGGCACTAGGAGCACCGCGTCGCACTCCCTTACCCCAACGTCACGCTGCTGCACTGCTGGCACCTGGATCCGCAGAGGATTATGGTGCCGGCCGTGCCACGGTCGACGCGGGTGCATCTGGAGGAGGTGACAAAGCGGCGGCGTCTGCTGACGGAGGAGCATTGGCGAGACCCCACATACGCGACCGACTCCCCTAACTAGGAGGTGTGGTTCGCGGTGGAGCACGAGGAGCAACGCCGCCGTGGCGTGCGCCAAGTGCAGCCAGGAGGCCCTCCACCGCTGCCGCTGCCGCCTATCGTCGGCGACGAGGACCAAGAGGCTGAAGCCGCCTACCAGGCGGCGCTCGTTGATGTCCTTCGCGATAGAGAGTAAGAAGCTCGGAGAGCCGCCGAAGAGGAGGAGGCGTACCAGGGAAGTTCACGGAGGCCATGGGGATGTCGGCCGTCGGCGACTGCGTCGTGCCACCCCCCGCCCGAGCCTGCGCTACCACGGCAGGTCTACCAGTGGACCGGCATCGTCCAGGAGTTCGTCAGCGCGTCGGCCATCTGGCTGGGCGCGACCCCGCAGCAGGAGCAGGCCTACGTCGAGCACTAGAGGTCGGTGCACCTGCAGGCGGAGTGCGCCGAAGTCCTGCGGCTCATGGAGCTGGAGAAGGAGGAAGAGGAGTAGCGACGGGAGGCGAAGGAGGAGGAGCGTGCTCATGCTGCTGCGCTGCCACCGCCACCACCCCAGCCCGCGCCAGCGGGGAAGACGACGGAGGCGTATGTAGTTGCGCTCTGGAACTCGGCTGATGAGAGAGATTCCGTCTGTCATTTTCAAGGATGAGGCTCGCACGGGCTCTATCCTACAGTAGCCATCATGTACAAGGCAGTGCACATGACATACGAAGCGTCCCCGAGTCGTAGCAAGCTACAAGGACTCTTTAAGACACAACGAGATCCGCTGTAAAACGACTGTGAACAAACAAATCCATTAGATGTCGAACCCCAACCTCACATCATGCATCAGTTGGAATATTGTCCTATAAGTAACTACTTGAATTCCCACCTAAGAGCTCCCAAAATTTCTGGTCATGCAATCGGGTCTACGGACACAAGGAGTAAATTTCACTCAACTCCTAGCATCTAACCCTTCTAATGTATCACATCCATCAACACTTAACCAGAGATCTGGGAAAGTCATCTATCTCAGATCCTCGTAATCACAATGATACTAAGTATGGCGATACATCCGGATCTATCTGCACCAGTACTGGGGAAGCTGGACTACTCTCGCCACTACTAGTATTGAAGCAATTTCGAACATCCTCCATGCTAAGATACCAAGAAATCTGAATGATAACGATGGGCTCAAGAATCCCATGAAGCTCAACTCCCCGGAAGAAATCAAGTCTGACAGGAGGCACCAAGACAGAACTCCGTCACAACGAGATCATATAGATTCCAAAAATATCCGCGTGATCCTAAAAAAATTGAGTGAGAAGAGGAGTATAATTAAAGTTCCTAAGTCGTGAACCTCACTAGAGCATAGATGGGGAGAAAAAAGAAACCCACTCTCCGATATAACTAAGATTCAAAATAGTTTTTCACTAGACTCGACTCGGCCAAGTTGGATCAACCAAGGGGGCTCCTAGGTCGGTATTGCTCTGATACCAACTTGTAATGCCCATGTTGCGACCCTATCCTTCTTTTGGCACGAGGGCATCGGCAGGGATAGAAGCGCATCTGTTCCTTCCGCAAGAATGGATATCGTTACAAGTACATGTACTGAATATATGAGTATATGGAATTGGCTTACACTCGCCACAAGCTACATCAGAGTCACATCAGTATAATACATAACCATCATGAAGAAGAGCAGGGTCCGACTACGGATGAAAAACAAACAATAAAAGAACGACGTCCATCCTTGGTATCCCAGGCTGCCGGCCTGGAACCCATCCTAGATCGACGGAGAAGAAGAAGAAACTCCAAAAGCACAATCATCGCACTCACATCATAATATCACCTTATCTATACCTGCAACTGGTGTTGTAGTAATCTGTGAGCCACACAGACCCATCAATCTCATTTCCAAAGGTATCAAGACTAGCAAAGCTTAATGGTGAGGTATGGTTAAGTGGTGAGGCTGCAGCAAGTGACTAAGCATTTATTTAGTGGATAACTTCCGAGTACAAGAATCAAGAGGGGGTGATCTACGCATAGCGGGCGTGAACTAATAATGATCAAATGAATGATCCTGAACACCTACTTATGTCAGACATAACCACACCGTCTCCTTGATCGGAGAAGGAGCTCATGAAAGAGACAGTCATGGTTACACACTCAGTTGGCAAGTTTTAATTAAGTTTACTTCAGGTCATCTAGAACCGGATGTTAAACAAAGTTTCCACGTTGCCACATAACCGCGGGCACGACTTTCTGAAAGATTTAACCCTACAGGGGTGCTCCAACTAGTCCATCATAAATTACCACAAGCCGAATAGAAAGCCTCGATCACGAAACTCATGACTTTGTCGGATTCCTTAGTGGAAAATCTCAAGTCTGAAAAATCCCAAAGCTTCACCGGAATCCTGATGCACAAGATATTACGTAAAAGGTAAAACTAATACAACAAGGCCGCCCGACGTGTCGACGATCCTGATAGGAACTGCGTATCTCATTCTCAAGACACGACAGATGGGCAGAACGTCAGGGTGGCTAGACCCTGGGTGACCAGGGGCGCTGGACATCACCCGGGTTGGACCAACACTCATGCGTAGCACTGGCCCGGGTGTTGATTAATTACTCGGCGGGTGCTGGCGGGTCCCAATGCATTTTTATTAGGTTATTAGGTAAATGTAGTACCAAAGTTGGGCCTTGCCAGACCAGTTTTAATCTAAGACGAATTATCAAGGGGGTCCCCATAACAACCCCGATCGTGTTAGGAGCACTCAATTATGGAATATAACACCGGTAGCCGAAACAATGGTGGCAAAGGTGGAACAAAACACCAAGCTAGAAAGGCCGAGCCTTCCACCTTTTACCAAGTATATAGGTGCATTGAATTAAATAGCATTAATATGGTGATATAACAAGGAACCCATGTTATCACATGGAAGCAACTGCACCTGCAACTAGCAACGCTAACACATGGTTAAACAAGCGGTAACATAGCCAATGAGTGGTTTGCTAGGTTGTAGAAGGTTGAAGGTTTCATGGCAATGTTGAGAGGTTGATATTTAACAGGTGGTAGGCAACGAGACGTACCGATAGAAACGAAACAACTAGCATGGCAATAATAGTAATGGTATCTAGGGAAATGGTCATCTTGACTGAGATCCCGCTTGGAAGAAAAACGACTCCGTGAAGCAGACGAACCGATGTAGTCGAACGGGTCCTCACATTCTGACACGCTTGCGGAACTCTATCGAGACGAAGCAAACCGGAAACAAGAATCAACACACGATATTAACCACACGATGCACAACACATATGATGCATGAACGGTACCAATTATGCACGGTATGACATGGCAATTCACACATTCAAACACTACACATTAAGTGAAGTTCGATATGCAACGAGTTGCCTATTGACGAAACTCCACATTCGAATTATATAGTTCACTCTTGATTTGGTACACGACTGTTTTAAAATGTTTTTAACATGGCAAGAGATGAAGCGTAATTAAGCTACCTATCTAGGCATTTTAAATGAGGTCGGAAACGACTAATAACATCTCCGAACAGACCCGATACGCTAATTTATAATTCTGACCAAATTTGAACTAACATGTTTTAATATTTGTTAAACCGCCAAATAAATAGTTGCACATGATTCTACGCGCCGTTCCAATCAATTTACACCTAGAGATCATTGCAAACGGAACTACAGATCAAAAGGTATGATCACCATAAGATATGATGCCATGAATGCAATATGTATTAAAATGACAGCCATAAACATTCCAAACCAAGAAGGAAGCAACATAATATGAAACTACACGAGATTCTAAGCAAGTTTCATGTAGGACACGATCAAAACGGAGCAACGGTTCAACAAATACAAGTTACGCAAGAAATAGTCATAATCTGCAAAAAACAACAACATGGCATTTTCTACACCCCAAGACAACAAGCTACATAATCCTAAAATGCTCAAACAAGACATGAGGAAGTAGTGCTCAAGATGCACAACAATACCCTACTAAAGACGACTAGCATGGAAGCATGGGTCAGTAGGAAAAGAACTCACAAAATGGCATCTCGCACACAGTTTCAGACTTAGTTAAAATCACACTTTGATGGTGCAGTTTTCGATCTAAAGGCATATTGACAACAGTAAAACTACATATTACGGGGCACCGAATGGCATGAAAATTAACAGAATGCTACAAAATCTGAAGGACTACAACTAACTCCATTGCACCAACCCCAAAGGAGCAGTAGATCACTAGCAAAACTCATGGCAAGACAACAACGAAATTAATAAAGATCTCAGACTTAGAAATATTTCAGCATCTCCAAATCAACACTATTTTCTAGCATGTTGACAACAAGCAAACAACACCTAAACATGGATTTCTATTGCAACCAAAATTACCAGGGTATAGCATACATATCCAAGGGCATATCTCTAGTTCACAACTCATTCATATCATGCATGGAATAAATCACACAATATAAACAAGAGGGCAACATGGCAAAATATGATGCATGCTAACTTACTCGAAAGGCAAAACTAATTGCAGAGTTAAATTCTATGTATTTTTCTACCCCGAGAACATGTATAATATGTGGGGTTCACAAAATAAAACTAACGCCACACATATATGCGTGAATATGTCGTAAACACGTCATAGCAAACTATTGATAGCTCCTACATGCAAAAATGCAAGAAACTACTCTAAAATACGTGGCAAAGGGTCCCGAACAACATGAATATTTTATCTATGGGATTTGAATAAACCGGACGCGCACAAAAATAATTATGGAATAGTTAACCTATTAGGACAGCACGCGAATCTAGGCAAATGGCTGGTCAAAACAACTCCAAACATGCATGCAAGTAGTAAAATGATGTTCCACACGAAAAACTACACAAGATACATATATAATTCGTTTCGATCCGATGCACGGTTAAAAATCTACCAGCGTTTTAATATCTAATATATTCCAGAAATACTAAATTCACAAAACCTAAATAAAAATAATCTACCGGGTCGAACCTGCAATAGGGCCCAAACAAATCATAGCGCGATGGTCACTATATTGCGCACACGGACGCGGGATAGAGGGGCGGATGGGTTCACCTTGGTAGGCCGAGCCCATGCGGTGGAGGCGGTTGGGTTGAGGTTGTCAAACTGGGCCTAGAGGCAAATTAGGCGTGGCGGGACGAAGCCGGTCGGCTGGGCCATGGTGCGCTGGCGGCCCACCTAGCCTTGCAGGGGCGAGCGAGAAATGGGGTCCTCCTGATCCGGTCTGGATCGAGGTTGGCCTGCGACGCAGCGACGGCTTGCTGGCGGCGACCTGCACCTCCGGCGGCGGGGTCAGCTGCGGCATGGGGAGGCCAGGGACGGGATCCTCCAACCCGGATCTGGCTGGGTGCGGACCGGCTAGCCCTTGAGGCGGAGGTCGGTGCCATGGTTGCTCGAGGTCCTGCGCAGAACGACAAAAAACGGGTGAGCAGAGGGGAAGGAGGAAGAAGAAGAAGGGAGAGGAGAGGGAGATGGAGGTCCGACGGCATGGGAGCTCCGGCGGGGAGGCGGGGCAACGGGGCTCACAAGGCGCGGCGCGGGATGACGCGAGGCTCTCGGGAGGAGCAGGGAGAAGTGCGGGGTTGCGGCGGCTGACCCGGGTCCAGATGGGCTCGAGCGGGCCGGTTGCGGGCTCACGGCCCAGCGGCGCTAAGGAGGAGGTGGGAGGCTGGCTGGGGCACGGAAAACGAGGAGGAGGACAAGTTTTCCCTATTAAGACAAGAGGAGCTTCCTTATATAGCAGGTTTAGCTAGGGTTAGGGCTTTCATTCCGTTTTCGGACAGTTGGATCGCGATCCGACGGTTCCGGAAGCGGAGGGGCTTAGGAAGGGATTATTTGGCTGTCTAGAGTAGGCTAGCCGGAGATGTGAGGGAAAATGGGCACCCGGCAACAAGATTTTTAAGCCGACAAAACCGTCGGACGAATAACCGACAATGGTGCCTCTACGGTCGACGGTTCGAGTACCACACGGACTCCGATTGCGACGAAAACTGGCACGCGGCCTATCTATATGAAAATAAGACTGCACGCCAAGTTTCATCCCAATCCAAAAATGTTTGATACACACTTTAAAAAACAATATTTTATCGATGCCGCGGGCGCGTGCGTGTGTGGTTGGGCTGAAAACGGACAACGGCGAAAACAGAGAGAACTGGCAACTACCAACGGATGCAAGTTTTGAAAACTGGCGGCAACGGAGTGCCGATGCAATGCGGATGATGCGAATTATGCGATGATGAGTGTGACAAACAATCTAATCCCTCGACGATAATGGAATAAAAGGGGAATATTCTGGAGCGTGGGTCTCGGGCTGTCATAGGAACGTTGCATGGGAAACAAAAAATTTCCTACGCACACGAAGACCTATCATGGTGATGATCATCTATGAGAGGGAGATCAGATCCACATACCCTTGTAGATCTCTAAGCCGGAAGCGTCAAGAAACGCGATTGATGTAGTGGAACGTCTTCGCGATCCAAATCGCCGTCGTCCCACGATCCGTCCTGATCTAGCACAGAACGGACGGCACCACCGCGTTCAGCACACGTACAATTCGATGACAATCTCCGCCTTCTTGATCCAGCAAGAGAGACGAAGAGGTAGCTGAATTCTCTGGCAGCACAACTGAAAGGACCACAATGACGCCTAGAGGGGGGGGGGTGAATAGGCTACTTAAAAACTTCTTCGGATTTGGCTTAAACCTGATGCGGAAATAAACTAAGAGGATACTTTTGAAGCACAAATCCTAAATGCAATAGGCACCACAACGTGGACCAACAACACGATCTACCAAGATGGACACAACACGGTTACTAACAAGCACAAGTAAGTTACACAAACTTACTTGAGCTATATCACGCGACGAGTAGGTGAACGACACAAGATACTAGATCATACTATAGCACACGATATATCAAAAGCTGCAAGTGTGAACGTGTGGATATAGAGTGTATGCAATAGGTACGATATAGAGTGTATGCTCGACAATGTATGTATACTCAAGTAACACAAGTAAACCACAAGTAAGGAGTTAGGGTTAGGGATAACCAAGGTCACTGAGACAAAGATGTATCCCGATGTTCACTTCCTTGGAGGGAAGCTAGTCACCGTTAGAGAGGTGGATGTTATAACGAAGGCACACCAACGCCACGAAGGCTCATCCTATTCTCCCTTTGAGATAACACCACGAAGGCGTTTCTCAACCACTATTGGTAAGCCTTTGAGGTGGCTTCTAAACCCTCACAAACTTTTCCGGGGGTAATCACATGGATTGATTCCTCTTCGAAGAACTCCTACCGCCTAGGAGTCTCCAACGTCCAAGAGTAACAAGGTCACGGGGAATGCTCAAAACTTGCTCAAATCTCAAATAGCTTGGGTTGAGAGGAGGATAGGGAGACGATATATCTTTTGATTGGAACAACTCTCAAAGGGGCTCACAAATGCTCTTGGGATCTAAGATTTGGTGTGAGCAAATGTGTTCTTATGAAGATATCGCTGTGTTGGACCCCCTCTCACGAAGTGGGAGGGGGTATATATAGTGGGGAGACTAAAATAACCGTTGTGGTCACTTAAGTCTAACAGTGGTCGGACGTCCGACGGTTTACGTACGTCCGGACGGCCCCATATGTCCGAGAGTACGACTCTGTTCAAGAGAACCGGATTTCCGAAAGTGGTCGGGCGTCCGGCCCTCGGACGACAGGGGGAGGCCGGAAGTCCGAGTTATTTGACTCTGGATTTCTCTCGTGCAAGGTTCCGGTTTTCCGAAGTGGTCGGGCGTCCGGTCCTTGGACGTCCGGAGGAAGTCGGATGTCCGATACTTTGGTTCTGGTATAGGGTTTCGGATTTCCGAAGTGGTTAAGCGTCCGGCCCTCGGACGTCCTGTGGGGGCCGGATGTCCAAGGCTTTGGTTCTGTTTTGGGATCAAAGCAGAGCAGTGGAGATGTGGCATTACCAGAGAAGTAGAGATATAGTTTGAGCAAATTTATCGCAATACCCAGTGATCCCCTCTTAATAGTGCGGGATCCCTAAAGACTCAAGAATCATAAAAAAGGGGTACCGATGATCTATACTTGCGTGTATACTTTTATTCGCTGATCATCACTCCGCACCACTAACGTCAAAGGAACTGACACCTTTGAGTTAGCCCTTTCACTTGAGCTTGGTGTTGTTGTTCCTTCTTGACTCAAGATGAAAGCAAGACCTGATGAAGTCTTCAAGAATCTCTCCCATACACAATGTGGAAGGCCTAGCTTGTGTATTCATCTTCATCTGTCCACCATGTGAGCATCCACAAGATTCAAGCATATAGTACTCAGGAATGCTTATCTTGATCTTGTCCTTGTTAGCACATGAGCTTGTCCTTATCAACATATGATCATTAACAACAGCTTAAAGGGGATTAGTGATTAGTTATCTATATGTGTGTTGTCAGCAACTACAAAACACGATTAAGGGCATGACTGCACTTTCAACAACGGCGTGGCTGTGATGATGGTGGAGCTACTCCAGCAAGGCGTCGTCGTGCCGTACCAATCTAGCTACGATGTGTCACGAAGTAGTGGAGGGAGAGAGGTTTGCACACAGGCTTCAAGTGCAAAAACCCTCTCAAACCTCCACTATATATAGGAGGAACAAGAGGGAGGTTGCCTTGCCTCCCACTGCAAGTAGGAGGGCTCGACCGAGCCAAGGAGGAAGGTCTCCTCCTCCAATTCGGTTTGGTGGAGGAGTACTTTCCTTCTTGTCCACCTCTTCTCCTTTTTTTCTTTCCTTTCCTTTTTTTTTGCTTCAGCCAAAATAGACCTATATATTGGGCTGGCCTCACCAGCCCACTAAGGGCTAGTGAGCGACCCATGGGCGTATTAGGTCCTCTCCGGGTGGGTGGCCCCTCCCGGTAAAACCCCGGAACCCATTCGTCACTCCCGATACTTTACCGGTAATGTGTGAAATCTTTCCGGAAGCCAAATGCAATAATCCTATATATCAATCTTCATTTCCGAACCATTCCGGAGACACTCGAGACATCTGGGATCTCATCCGGGACTCCGAACAACATTCGGTTACCAACATCAATAATTCAGCTATGCCAAAAACGTCAGCGAACCTTAAGTGTGCAGACCCTGCGGGTTCGAGAACTATGTAGACATGACCGAGACACTATACGGCCAATATCCAATAGTGGGTCCTGGACGTCCATATTGGATCCTACATTTTCTACGAAGATCTTATCGGTTGAACCTCTATGTCAAGGATTGACACAATCCTCTATATCATTCCCTTTGTCCTTCGGTATGTTACTTGCCCGAGATTTGATCGTCGGTATCTCCATACCTATATCAATCTCGTTACTGGCAAGTTTCTTTACTTGTTCCGTAATACAAGATCCCGTGGCTAACTCTTTAGTCACATTGCTTGCAAGGCTTGTTTGTGATGTTGTATTACCGAGTGGGCCCCGAGATACCTCTGTGTCACACGGAGTGATAAATCCTAGTCTTGATCTGTGCTAACTCAACGGACACCTTCGGAGATACCTGTAGAGCACCTTTATAGTCACCCAGTAACGTTGTGACGTTTGATACACACAAGGCATTCCTCCGGTGTCACTGAGTTACATGATCTCATAGTCATAGGAATGTATACTTGACATGCAGAAAACAATAGCAACAAAATGACACGATCATATGCTACGTTTATAGTTTGGGTCTTGTCCATCACATCATTCTCCTGATGATGTGATCCCGTCATCAAGTGATAACACTTGTCTATGGCTAGGAAACCTTAACCATCATTGACTAACAGGCCAGTCAACTAGTCACTCACTAGGGACATTGTTTTGTCTATATATCCCCACATGCATTTATGTTTCCATTCAATAAAATTATAGCATGGATAATAAACGATTATCTTGAAACAAGAAATATTCCCAACACATTGATCGGATGTCCGGCCACTGTAGCTTCGTCAGCTCCATCTTCTTCCACCGTCGCTTCCACGCTTCCCTGGCGGATGGTGTAGTTGTTTCTTGGTGCTTGCACTCCTCCTCGTCATCCGCGAGGCTCCAAAAATACATATGTATGCAGACGAGAGGAGTGTCAAGTAGTATACCATCCATGAATGGGTAAAGTGAACACGTGTAAAGGAGATGATTCACCTTTATATACTTGAAGTGGATGTCGCACATGTCACTTGCAAAACGGATTCTTGTCACGATGATGTTCGTAGGATGCTCGACATCATTACCCCCCCTCTTGGGAAAGTTCCGTCCTCGAATCCAGATCCAAATCACCATAGAAAATAGATGGTGTCACCATGTAGAAGTGGACGATCACCAAGCACTTATTATTATCAAGCTCAAAATGGGCACTCTCCAACATCTCTCCATCTTGTAGTTCCTTCAAAAGGAGCAAACCTGACAAACACTTGGAAAAACAAATGTGGCTAGCGTTAGTGCATAACCAAGCATTCAGGTGGTTATGCATCGAACAAGTGTCCTCAAATGCATAACATATGGTTTGACAAGGGATTTTTGCATAAATTGAGCACAAGCACAACATGAGAAAGAGCATGCAAATGTTAAGTAGAGATGCTAATATGAGTTACAATATAACAAGCATATACCTCATGGTCGTAGCAATCATGCACAAAGTGCTCAACGAATAGTATATGATAGCCATAGGAATCATTCACAACACCAAATAAAATGAAGTGTCTAAACACATGGTGCAATCCAAAGTGCAAAGCAATCCAAGCATAATGTGCTTATAGTGTAGTGAAGATAGTGTGGCACCCAACACAATATAAAGAGCAATTGGTCACCATGTGTGTGGCAATCAAGTCAAGCATGTAACAAGCAATCGGGCATAGCATATGTGAATAAATGACATTGTTGCAACCAAGCATATGATAAGAACAAGTAATCCACAAGTTGGATGCAACACACAAGGTATATATGTCATGAGGCATGGAAAGATGTCAATCAAGAATGGAAGCAACATCTCTATTATGTGTGCAAATATGTGGTCCAAGATGACCAATATGTGTCATGGTGCAAGAAAGACAAGTAAGATGATCCACAACATCCATGCTCAAGAAGGATGCCACCTCAAAAATGTGACCTTGTGCGTCCTTCACAATGTTGAAACACAAGCAAGGGTGATGTAGAAACACGTCGGTGTAGCATGGCTCACTCTCAAGAGCTCGAATGGTCAACTCATGTGAAGTTGAAGTTAATGTGTAGTGGAAGTATCCTACACATGCACAAGCAAACGCAAAGAATGTATATGCATGGTAGATAAATACATCATTCATCATGATGGTTCTCTTCTCTTGCACATAACCATTAGAGGCAAAAGTGCATGATCAATATGATGCAACAATAGTGATATTCAATGCACTATGAATAAGGTGCAAAGAAGGAAGCCAAACATGCTTCACATGAAAGATGTCAAAAGCTCCAATAATATGAGAGAAAGCTACGGGGGAAATATCATTAACAAGATTGTTGCACTCAATAAATGGCAATTGAAATAGCAAGAAAGAGGCAACACATGGAGACATATGACAATATGCAATATCAATCTTGTGGAAGGCATGGCAATGGTTGTCATCAACCGCATTAAATGAGCAAGTATTAATCATCAGTGATGCAACATAAGTAAGCGTAGTGATCATGTCATGCAAACTATTAGTGCGAAGATGCAACAAATTGAGGAAATCATGGCAATCATGTCATGTGAGCAAATGATACGCGTAGACAATGTGCTTGACATATCGCAAGCAAGGAAACAAAACATGATCAATGCATCATCATAGTCATGGGTCATCAAGAAAACATGGCAATAGCAATTAATATGTCCACCAAGATTGCAAATACACATACAAGTCATATAATCAAGTGTCATCTGAGATGCAAAGCATGGGTCACAAATGTGTGGCAAGGGCATGTAAATGAGAATATCATGCAAAGTGAACATGGCAATATGGGCAAATGATATATGATGGACACTAGCCCATAACCACGTGAGGGCCATGTAAAATAAATGCATGAAGTATTTGCGCAAAGTGGATGGGTGGAGGGTAAGCACTCCATGGCGGCGCACATCTTCGTTGCTCTCTAGAGCTCGTTTCGTCAACTCGTGCGCTTGCGAGGTTGACGAAGAATCATGTGTACATACACAACAAGGAGACATACAAAACAAAGAGTGTGCATTGTAAATGTACACATCATTAATCATGATGTGTATGTTCACATGAGAGTTAGCACAAGGTAAACAATGCTCAAAGAAATTTTAGGCATGGTATATGAACATGGCAACCATCATGAAGGAATAGTTGTTATGTATAAAACGATGGGGACACAAATTTAGCATACACGTATATGGCACATTAATAACATGTTTATTCACGGGGAGCATATTGTGCATAAAAATATGGGGATCATGCAAAGTGTAGGATGGACCAAAATCTCGTGATAGGTATGAGGAAACCATGGGAGCCTCATCATATGCAATAGCGGAAGCATAATATGGAGAATACGGACAACATAAAAAATAGTGCATATCCAAAGCATGATGGTCATGGTATGGCATCTGTGAACAATTACGCAAGTGATGCAAAGGGGGCATGGCAATGTTATCACAAGAAAAACAAACGACAATAACCATGGGCTTGTCATGTATGCCATATGTGCAAATTGGTTTTATTTTAAAGGAATATGCATAGTTAATATGATGAGATTGCAAAGATGCAATATGGGTGATCTCATGAATAGCATATGACAAGTCAAGCAGATTGTTAAACATGATGTGACCTATAGAGTTCTCACAAGGTATCCTATGTGACATGGCATAACAATTAATAGACTCCACATGAGAATCGTCAAACTCATCATAAATTGGTAAGTCATTGCTACGGCTACAAAAGTCCTTCCCCGGCAACGCTAGGAATTCTTCTTGCTACTTCTCTTGCTTGCGTCAGTTTTCCCTTGAAGAGGAAAGGGTGATGCAGCACAGGAGCAATAAGTATTTCCCTCAGTTTGAGAAGCAAGGTATCAATCCAGTAGGAGAATCTCGTCAAGTCCAGAGTACCTCCACAAACACAAAAGAGCTTGCACCCAACGCTATAAAGGGGTTGTCAATCCCTTCAAGATTGATTGCAAAGTGAGATATGAAGGCGGAAAGTGCAACGAAGAAAAAGTGTAAGGCTGAAAATATGGTGTGGAGTAGACCCGGGGGCCATAGTGTTCACTAGAGGCTTCTCTCAAAATAGAAAATATTACGGTGGGTGAACAAATTACTGTCGAGAAATTGATAGAACCGCGCAAAGTCATGATGATATCTAAGGCAATGATCATACATATAGGAATCACGTCCGAGACAAGTAGACTGATACTTTCTGCATCTACTAATATTACTCCACACATCGACCGCTATCCAGCATGCATCTAGTGTATTGAGTCATGACGAACAGAGTAACGCCTTAAGCAAGATGACATGATGTAGAGGGATAATCTCAAACCAATGATGAAAACCCCATCTTTTTACCCTTGATGGCAACAACATGATGCGTGCCTCGCTACCCCTTCTGTCATTGGGTGAGGTCACCGCATGGTATGAACCCAAAACCAAGCACTTCTCCCATTGCAAGAATCATATATCTAGTTGGCCAAACATAACCCACAAATCGAAGATAATTACAAGGATATGAAATCATGCTAAGAGAGATCAGAAGAAACTCAAATAAGATTCATAGATAATCTGATCATAAATCCACAATTCATTGGATCTCGACAAACACACCGCAAAAGAAGATTACATCGGATAGATCTCCATGAAGATCATGGAGAACTTTGTATTGAAGATCCAAGAGAGAGAAGAAGCCATCTAGCTACTAGCTATGGACCTGTAGGTCTATGGTGAACTACTCACGCATCATCGGAGAGGTCATGGTGTTGATGAAGAAGCCCTCCGTATCCGAATCCCCCCTCCGACAGGGCACCAAAACGTGCCCCAGATGGGATCTTGCGGAGACAGAAGCTTGAGGCGGCGGAAAAATACTTTCGATGATCTCTTGATTTTTTATGGGATTTTAGGGAATATATAGGCACAAAACCTAGGGCAGAGGAGGTCCAGGGAGCCCACTAGCCAGGGAGGCGCGGCCTCCCCCTGGTCGCGGCTTGGGGGCTTGTGGGGCCCCTGGGGACCCCCTGCCTTGGCTCTCAAGTCTCTCGATCTTCTTCTGTTTTGGAAAAAATCTTTTCGGGGATTTTATTCCGTTTGGACTCCATTTCAAACTCTCCTCTGAGAGGGGTCAAAAACATGGAAAAAAACAGGAATTGGCACTTGGCACTGAGTTAATAAGTTAGTCCCAAAAAATATATAAAAGGCATGCAAAACATCCAAAGTTTGACAAGATAATAGCATGAAACCATCAAAAATTATAGATACGTTGGAGACATATCAAGCATCCCCAAGCTTAACTCCTGCTCGTCCTCGAGTAGGGAAGTGATAAAGACTGAATTTTTGATGTGGAATGCTACCTAGCATAGTTGTCCTTTGCAACTTCTTTCATGCGACATAAATGTTCAGATCCGTAAGATTCAAAACAATTGTTTGCTATTGACATGAAAACAATAATACTTCAAGCAAACTAGCAAGGTAATCATGAACTTTCAAAATAACAAGGCCAAGGAAAGTTATCCCTACAAAATCATATAGTCTGGCTATGCTCCATCATCCTCACACAACTAATGTGAATCATGCACAACCCCGGTATTGGCCAAGTAATTGTTTTCACACTCTTGCTTTCTCAAACTTTATAACTATCACACAATACATGAGCGTGAGCCATGGATATAGCACTATAGGTGAAATAGAGTGTGGTGGTGGTTGTGAGACAAAAAGGAGGAGATGGTCACATTGACTCAGAGTATCAAAGGGCTATGGATATGCCCATTAATAGATATCAATGTGAATGAGTAGGGATTGCCATACAAGGAATGCACTAGAGCTACAAGTATGTGAAAGCTCAAAAGGAAAACTAGTGGGTGTGCATCCAACTTGCTTTCTCACGAAGACCTAGGGCAATTTGAGGAAGCCCATCATTGGAATATACAAGACAAGTTATATAATGAAGATTCCCACTAGCATATGGTGGTGACAAAGCAACAAGCTCTCCATCATGAAGAACATGGTGCTATTATGAAGCACAAGTGTGGAAAAAGATAGTAGCATTGTCCCTTCTCTCTTTTTCTCTTTTTTTTATTTGGGTTCTTGGGCCTCTTTTTTATTTTCTCCCCTTTTTTATTTGGGCTCTTTGGCCTCATTTTTTTATCTCCTCACATGGGACAATGCTCTAATAATGATGACCATCACACTTTTATTTACTCACAGCTCAAAGCTTAGAAATGACTGTATAGGATATGTCTCCGGCAGTGTACCGGGATGTGCAATGATCTAGCATGGCGTATGACATTGAAACATCTTGCTAGCTATCTTACGACCATGCAATGGCAATATGAGAGTAACGGCACAAGTCATGAGACGGAACGGTGGAAGTTGTGTGGCAATATATCTCGGAATGGCTATGAAAATGCCATAGTAGGTAGGTATGGTGGATGTTTTGAGGAAGGCATATGGTGGGTTTGTGCACCGGCAAGAATTGCGCGGCACTAGAGAGGCTAGCAGTGGTGGAAGGTGAAAGTGCATCTATACCATGTACTCACATTAGTTATGAAGAACTCACATACTTGTTGCGAAATTTTCTATTAGTAATCGAAACAAAGTGATAAATGCGTACTCCTAGGGGAAGTGTTGGTAGGTGTTAAGCATCGCGGGATCCCGACCTCAACACAAAGGATGACAATCAATAGATCAATTATGCTCCGACTTCCTAACATAGCGGTTCACCATACGTGCATGCTATGGGAATCACTAACTTCAACACAAGTATTTCTAGATTCACAACACCCTACTAACATAGCTCTTAATATTACCAAATCCACGTCTCAAAACTAATTGAGAGGAATCAAGACTTCTCTTTCTACTCAATGCACATGAATATGGAGGTTTTTGTATCCTCTTTGGGTACATATCACCTTTGGGACTACTTTCATAGCACAATCCAACTACCAAGTCACGCACCGCCGTGCTCTAAAAGATATAAGTGAAGCACATAGAGAAAAATTATCTAGCTCAAAAGATATAAGTGAAGCACTATGAGCATTCTAGCAAAATCACGATGAGTGCATGTCTCTCTCTCTCAAAAAGGTGTGCAGCAAGGATGATTGTGACACAACAAAAATAAAAGACTACTAGATACAAGACGCTCCAAGAAAAACACATATCATGTGGTGAATAAAAATATAGCTCCAATTAATATTACCGATGGATTGGAGACGAAAGAGGGGATGTCTTCCCGGGGCATCCCCAAGATTAGGCTTTTTGGTGTCCTTGAATTTGGCTTGGGATGCCTAGGGCATCCCAAAGCTTGACCTCTTTCCACTCCTTATCTCTTTTTCCATGAGAACATCACCCAAAACTTGAAAACTTCACAACACAAAACTTAAACAGAAACTCGTGATAACATTAGCACAAGAAAACAAACTACCACCTCTTTTGGTACTGTAGAAAACTTGAATTCTATCTATATTGGTGTTGGGCTACTGTATTCTCACTTCTCCATGGCTAGTACCCCCCGATACTAACCATAGTTTCATCAAAACAAGCAACCAACTCAACAAAAACAGAATCTGTCAAAAACAGACCAGACTATAGAAATCTGTATACTTCGTATACTTCTGGTACCTCAAAAATTCTGAAAAATTACGAATGCCTAGGAAAAAGGCATATCAACCAGCAGCAAAAAGAATCAACTCAAAAGCTCTTTATAAATAAAAATTAAAATCATCTCGTGAGCGAAAAGTTTCTGTCTTTTTCCAGCAGGATCAAACAACCATTACCAAGACTAGTCATAAAGGTTTTGCTTGGCTCAAACACAAAAAGAAACACAAAAAAACACAATCACAACAGAATTATGATGGTGTCGACGCAACAAAACAGAAAGAAAAAAATATAAATTCATTGGGTTTCCTCTCAACAAGCGCTATTGTTTAACGCCCTTATCTAGGCATTGATAACTCAATGATGCTCACATAAAAGATAGCAATCGGACACGAAGAGAGCATCATGAAACATGTGAAAATCACATCCAAGTCTAACATACTTCCTATGCATAGGCATTTTATAGGAAAACAGATTGTCAAGACAACCAATAGTTGCCATATGCAAGGAAGAAGAAAGAGACAATAGCAATCTCCACATAACGAGAGGTAATTTGGTAACATGAAAGTTTCTACCACAATATTTTCCTCTCTCATAGCAATTACTTGTGGGATCATAATCAAATTCAACAAAATAGCTATCACAAAGAATATTCTATTCATGATCCACATGCATGCAAAGTTGACGCTCTTCAAAAATAGTGGGATTATCATCAACTAAAGTCATGACTTCTCCAAACCCACTTTCAATATTATTGCAAATATCATTGCAACAAGTAGTGGACATAGCAAAACCAACATCCCCAAGCTTAGGGTTTTGCATATTTTTAGCATGATTGTCATTAATAGAATTTATAATGAAATCATTGCAATCATACTTTTCATTCAAGGAGCCCTCGTGAATCATTTCATAAATTTCTTCATCACGATTTTCAGATTCACGCATCTCATGCAAAACTCCAAAGAGAAAGTCAAGTGCACTCAACTCACTAGCAATTGGTTCCACATAAGTTGATCTCTTAAAGAGATTAGTAAGTGGGTGAGGATCCATATCACTAGATTTTGAGCAAGCGAAGATGCAAGCATATTGAAGGCACCTAACACACAAGCAAAGGAAAGGAAAACGAAAAAGGCAAATGAAAAAGGCAAATCTTTTTGTCAATTTTGTTTTTCAGAAGTGGGGGAGAGGGAAACGAGAGACAAAAAAAAGTAAATGCAAGAGATGAGTTTGCGACACTTACTTGGATGAGTTCTTGACTTGATCCTCCCCGGCAACGGCACCAGAAATTCTTCTGCTACGGCAACAAACGTCCTTCCCTGGCAACGCCAGGAATTCTTCTTGCTACTTCTCTTGCTTGCGTCGGTTTTTCCCTTGAAGAGGAAAGGGTGATGCAGCACAGGAGAAGTAAGTATTTCCCTCAGTTTGAGAACCAAGGTATCAATCCAGTAGGAGAATCTCTTCAAGTCCAGAGTATATGCGCAAACACAAAAGAGCTTGCACCCAACGCTATAAAGGGGTTGCAATCCCTTCAAGATTGATTGCAAAATGAGATTTGAAGGCGGAAAGTGCAACGAAGAAAGAGTGTAAGGCTGAAAATATGGTGTGGAGTAGACCCCGGGGCCATAGTATTCACTAGAGGCTTCTCTCAAAATAGCAAATATTATGGTGGGTGAACAAATTACTGTCGAGCCACTGATAGAACCGCGCAAAGTCATGATGATATCTAAGGCAATGATCATACATATAGGCATCACGTCCGAGACAAGTAGACCGATACTTTCCGCATCTACTACTATTACTCCACACATCGACCGCTATCCAGCATGCATCTAGTGTATTGAGTTCATGACGAATAGAGTAACACCTTAAGCAAGATGAGATGATGTAGAGGGATAATCTCAAACCAATGATGAAAACCCCATATTTTTACCCTTGATGGCAACAACACGATGCATGCCTCGCTACCCCTTCTATCACTGGGTGAGGTCACCGCACGGTATGAACGCAAAACCAAGCACTTCTCCCATTGCAAAAATCATAGATCTAGTTGGCCAAACAAAACCCACAAATCGAAGAGAATTACAAGGATATGAAATCATGCATAAGAGAGATCAGAAGAAACTCAAATAAGATTCATAGATAATTTGATCATAAATCCACAATTCATCGGATCTCGACAAACACACCGCAAAAAATGATTACATCGCATAGATCTCCATGAAGATCATGGAGAACTTTGTATTGAAGATCCAAGAGAGAGAAGAAGCCATCTAGTTACTAGCTACGGACCCGTAGGTCTATGGTGAACTACTCACGCATCATCGGAGAGGTCATGGTGTTGATGAAGAAGCCCTCCGTATCCGAATCCCCCCTCAGGCAGGGCACCAGAACATGCCCCAGATGGGATCTTGCGGAGACAGAAGCTTGCAGCGGCGGAAAAGTACTTTCGATGATCTCTTGATTTTTTATGGGATTTTAGGGAATATATAGGCGCAAAACCTAGGGAAGAGGAGGTCCAGGGGGCCCACAAGCCAGGGAGGTGCGGCCTCCCCCCTGGCCACGGCTAGGGGGTTTGTGGGGCCTCTGGGGACCCCCTGCCTTGGCTCTCAAGTCTCCCAATCTTCTTCTGTTACGGAAAAAATCTTTTCGAGGATTTCATTCCGTTTGGACTCCGTTTCAAATTCTCCTATGAAAGGGGCCAAAAGAATGGGAAAAACAGGAACTGACATTTGGCACTGAGTTAATAAGTTAGTTCCAAAAAATATATAAAAGTCATGCAAAACATCCAAAGTTTGACAAGATAATAGCATGAAACCATCAAAAATTATAGATACGTTGGAGACGTATCAGTCATCACATAAGAAAGTCACATGATCATGAATCATGGCAATAGGTGGATCGACATCATGCAAGTAATCAATGTCCACTAGTGGGATAAGAGCATCACCTTCACCTATGTTACTTTTTTCATTCCAGTCATGTGGTGTAGGTGAGGTGGAAAAGACCAACTTGGGTCATCTTCATCGTGATGGTACCATATGGGGGGTGCATCATCTTCCACCATGGCCATCGTCTTGTCCAAAGGAGGGACAAAGTTGTCGAGGATCAACGCATCATCGTATATGTAACCTAGAACCAAAGGAGAACACACAATAGAGGTAGAGGTTAAGTTGTTAGAAATCGAAATGGCCTCACATGCCCTATCAACTACCTCACTCTCTCTCTCTATGTGGTTGTTTGCACACTCCCTCGAGATAGGTGCACTCAAAATAAATATGGTGGAGTCACTCATCTCAATCAAGTGGTGAGGGTTGTGGATCTCCTCACATGGGAATTGGGGGAAATCATCATATACGGGGCTAGTGGTGAAGGCACTCTCGCTCTCAATATGGTGGTATAAGTCATTGATCTCATCCCCAAATGCCTCCATGGTCGAAAGGAAAATCCTAAGATTAACCATCTTGTCATCCTCGCCATGGATGAAGGCCAAAGATGGCACATCATCACTCGCCTCCATGACCGCAGGGAAAATTCCATGCTCGATCTTCTCACTCTCGCCTCCAAAGATGATAGTCCTTGCTCGCCACCTTGTCGCTTGCCTCCAAAGCATGTTACTTGAGTGACTTTGTAGTAGTACTTCTCATTGCTCCGTCTTAAAAAATAGTCGTGGTAGACTCGTCATCATCAATGCCACAAAGAGGGATGGTTGTGAAATTGAACTTCAGAGCGTCATCTCGGAGCTTGTTAGGCTTGGACATGTTGTGCTACCATCCTCATGCTCGTCGTTGATGACCCACAAGTATAGGGGATCAATCGTAGTCCTTTCGATAAGTAAGAGTGTCGAACCCAACGAGGAGTAGAAGGATCTGACAAGTGGTTTTCAGGAAGGTAAAATCTGCAGGCACTAAAATTGTCGGTAACAAGTGATTGTGTGGTGAGATGATTCGTAGCAAGCAACAAGTAACAAAAGTAGAAGCGGTGCAGCAAAGTAGCCCAATCCCCTTTGTAGCAAGGGACAAGCCTGGACAAAGTCTTATAGGAGGAAAAACGCTCCCGAGGACACACGGGAATTTCTGTCATGCTAGTTTTCATCATGTTCATATGATTCGCGTTCTTTACTTTGCTAGTTTGATATGTGGGAGGACCGGCGCTTGGGTACAGCCCTTACTTGGACAAGCATCCCACTTATGATTAACCCCTCTCGCAAGCATCTGCAACTACAAAAGAAGAATTAAGACAAAGTCTAACCATAACATTAAACTAGTGGATCCAAATCAGCCCCTTACGAAGCAACGCAAAAACTAGGGTTTAAGCTTCTATCATTCTAGCAACCCATCTTCTACTTACTACTTCCCAATGCCTTCCTCTAGGCCCAAATAATGGTGAAGTCTTATGTAGTCGACGTTCACTTAACACCACCAGAGGAAAAACAACATACAACATATCAAATTACCGAACGAATACCAAATTCACATGACTACTATTAGCATGACTTATCCCATGTCCTCAGGAACAAAAGTAACTACTCACAAAGCATAATTATAATCATGATCAGAGAGGTAATGAGTAGCATCAAGGATCTGAACATAAACTCTTCCACCAAGTAATCCAACTAGCATCAACTACAAAGAGTAATCAACACTACTAGCAACCTTACAAGTACCAATCGGAGTCGCGAGATGGAGATTGGTTACAAGAGATGAACAAGGGTTTGGAGATGAGATGGTGCTGAAGAAGATGTTGATGGTGATGAGTCCCCTCCGACAAGAGCAGTGTTGGTGATGACGATGGCGACGATTTCCCCCTCCGGGAGGGAAGCTTCCTCGGCAGGATCGTCCTGCCGGAGCTCTAGATTGGTTGTGCTCAAGTTCCGCCTCGTGGCGGCGGTGAAACCATGAAAAAGCTCCTCCCTGATTTTTTCCTGGACAAAACCCTCCATATAGCAAAAGAGGGGAGCAAGTGGGCCAGTGGGATGCCCACAAGCCCCCATGGCGCGGCCTGGGGGGCGGACGTGTCGTGGAGGCTTGTGGGCACCCCCTGGTGCCCCTCCGGCACTTCTTCGGCCCAGTATTTTTGATAAATCGGGAAAGAAATCTCCGTTGATTTTTACGGTGTTAGGAGTTGCGCAGAATAGGTATCTCAACTTTGCTCCACTTTCAGGCCAGAATTCCAGTTGCCGGCATTCTCCCTCTTCATGTAAACCTTGCAAAATAAGAGAGAAAAGGCATAAGAATAGTACCGTGAAGTGAAATAAAAGCCAAAGAAGCAATAAATATCAACATGAAAACATGATGCAAAATGGACGTATCAACTCGCCCAAGCTTAGACCTTGCTTGTCCTCAAGCGAAAGCCTAGCTCAATAAATATGTCCACATGTTTAGGGAGAGAGGTGTCGACAAAACAAGATACGAACATGCATGCATCATGATCATGATCAGAACAACAATACCAACATACAATCTCTCATGCTAATGTGACAATTCCTTCACAAAGTAAAGCATGGATCAAGAACCTTACCGAGAAGTAACAACGGATAGCCTTTAGTCATTGAAGCAATTGCAATTTATCACAACATCAGAAAGAGTGAAATAAGAGCTTGTAAAGCAAATCCACATAGTCAATCATTCTTTCGTTCTCTACAATTCCTACAACTCACGTGGTACTCATGAGATCGAAGTTTCAGCTGGACACAGAGAAAGATAGGGGCTTATAGTTTTGCCTCCCAAGTGCTTACCTCAAGGGTAATGTCAACAATTCTAATTCATGAATAGTCACCTCCAAGTTGACATATGAATATAGATCTTTCCCAAGCATATGACGGTAGCCAAGATAAAGGCGAAATAAGGAATTGGTGAGGATCACCATGACTCTTTCAAGGGCAAAAAGTAAAGGTACAAGATAGGCCCTTCGCAGAGGGAAGCAGAGGTTGTCATGTGCTTTTGAGGTTTGGATGCGTGTCCTCTTAGTGCGGAGGAACGTCACTTTATATTGCCCCCTGTGATAAAGAACTTTATTATGCAGTCTGTCACTTTTATGTCTTCCTCATCACAGGTTCGTATAAAGCTTATTTTCCAGACACTAATAGAACATACATATTAGAGAGCAATTTTTATTGCTTGCACCGATGACAACTTACTTGAAGGATCTTATTCAATCCATAGGTAGGTATGGTGGACACTCATGGCAAAGCTGGTTTGAAGGTTTATGGATGCACAAGTAGTATCTCTACTTGGTGCGGGAGATTTGGCTAATATGAGGTGGAAGCAATCGTCGCATGCTAAGGGATCTCTAATCATATAACATTGTTCGGAGCCAAGCAAACACAATTCATTACGTTGTCTTCCTTGTCCAACATCTAATTCTAGGCATGTAATAGTTTAGTGAGAATTCACAATCATAGATGGTGTCAGAGATGATATATTTATATGTGAACCTCTCCTTCTTTATCACTTCCTATTAATCGCAACAATGACCAAGGTCTACGTTTGCCTACCCTCAACAAGTTTCAATCATCATTCTTTTTCTATGTGAAGCCGTCACTTCCCATAAGATCATTACATGATCTTTCATGCTTTTGTTCTATTCTCACTCTATTGATCATGGCAAGAGGCAAAACCCTTCAACTAAGACTCTCTTTATTATATGGCTCACGAGCAAGAATACATCGGGGGTGACACAAAGCAAAACTCAAGACTAAAACACTAAGACTTTTACTCTACTAGAAAAAGAGAAAACTGAAAAGGAAAACTAAAACAAAGGTAAAGGCAAAAGATGTGACGGTGATACGATACCGGGGCAACTCCCCCAAGCTTGACATAACCCAAGGGGATTGCCCATACCAATGCTCAGTTGTCTTCCTTTGGTGGTGATGGTGGAGTTGTTGCAACATGGGTTTGATCCTCCGTCTTCCAAGGCATAGGTGCTCCATCATGGAAAGATGAACGAGTCCCCGGAATCCTCAAATCTCTAGCCAACCATATTGATTTAAGTCTATACTCATACTCACAGTTTTGGTTCTGCAGGTCATAGATCTGGCCCTGGAGTTGATCAATCCTGTCATATAGCCTAGAGAGATGCTTTCCAATGTCATTGGCATCAATCCTGTGCTTGCTGGTGAACTCCGTGATCATCATGTGGTTGATGTTGAGTCCACTCTCCACCTTCCCTTGGCACTTGAAGACTTGTTGCCCCATTCCTTCGAGCCTCGTCTCCACGCTTCCGGTCTTTTTAGGCCCCTCAACCTCGCGTATGTGCAACATCCCCTCACGCATCTCGATAGATTGAGGGTGTTGCAGCACTTCCGTGAGGTAGGGATTGATGACCTTCTCGAAGATCTTGTCCTTTGGAGCTTTTGGAGAAGTCATAGTGATCTAGATCTGCAACAGAAAAAGGCTCAAAACGAAAAACCGAGGAAATCTGCGTGATGCAGGGGTCAGACCAAACGGAAGTATATATAATGATTTTTCCAGACCAGAAGGAGTACCCTGCACGAAAACAGAGTCCGGGAAGCGCACGAGGTGGCCACAAGCCCTCACGGTGCGACCAGGGGGTGGGCCCGCGCCGTGCAGGCTTGTCGCCTCCTCGCGCACTTTCCGGACTACTTCCAATTTTTGTATTTCTTCGAAAATTCCAAAACAGAGAAAATTTCCTACTGGAAAAATTTTGGACTCTGTTTTCTTACCGAATCACATACCTCTTCGTTTTCGGAGTCTGAAAGAGGCTGATAAATGTCCCTTAGGTATTCTTCCGAAGTTATGGTATTGATGATATTTCTTTTAACATTTATGGGAGTACCTGAGATATAATGCTTGATTCTCTGCCAATTTACAACTCTCGGGCAATTACCTTCCGTGTTGTTGATCTTGATAGCACTGGAACGATATACTTCCTCAACAACATAGGGACCTTCCCATTTAGAGAGAAGCTTGCCTGCAAAGAATCTTAAACGAGAGTTATATAGCAAGACATAATCACCTACATTGAACTCACGCTTTTGTATCCTCTTGTCATGCCACCTCTTAACCTTTTCTTTGAACAACTTGGCATTCTCATATGCCTGAGTTCTTCACTCATCAAGCGAGATAATGTCAAATAAGCTCTTCTCACCGGGAAGTTTGAAATCAAAGTTGACCTCTTTGATTGCCCAATAAGCTTTATGCTCTAGCTCAAGAGGTAAATGACATGCTTTACCGTACACCATTTTGTACGGAGACATGCCCATGGGATTCTTATAGGCAGTTCTATAAGCCCACAGTGCATCATCGAGCTTTTTAGACCAATTCTTTCTAGACCTGTTGACAGTCTTTTACAGAATCAGTTTAATCTCTCTGTTGCTTAGCTCTACTTGACCACTGGACTGAGGGTGATAGGGAGAGGCAATTCTATGGTTGACATCGTACTTAGCAAGCATTTTACGGAAAGCACTATGAATGAAGTGTGAACCACCGTCGGTCATTAGATATCTAGGGACTCCAAATCTAGGGAAGATAACTTCTTTCAGCATCTTGATAGAGGTGTTGTGATCAGCACTACTAGTGGGGATAGCTTCTACCCACTTAGTGATGTAATCAACAGCAACTAAGATATGCGTATACCCATTGGATTTTGGAAAAGGTCCCATATAATCAAAGCCCCAGACATCAAATGGTTCAATGACAAGTGAATAGTTCATAGGCATTTCCCGACGTTTGCTAATATTACCTATTCTTTGACATTGGTCACAAGACAAGACAAACTTACGGGCATCCTTGAAGAGAGTGGGCCAATAGAAACCTGATTGCAATACCTTGTGTGCAGTTTGATCTCCCGCATGGTGTCCTCCGTAGGCCTCGGAGTGACACTTCTGTAGGATCTGTCCCTGTTCATGTTCAGGTACACAACGTCTAATAACACCATCTACTCCTTCCTTATAAAGGTGAGGATCATCCCAAAAGTAGTGTCTCAAGTCAAAGAAGAACTTCTTCTTTCGCTGGTACGTGAAACTAGTTTGCATAATCAGCATACCACGGTGGAGTACGTGAAGCATTGATGACATTCAGTTGCTAATCGGGAAAGCTATCATCAATAGGTTGTGGGTCATCAAGAACGTTCTCCAACCTAGACAAGTTATCTGCTACTGGGTTATCAGCACCCTTTCTGTCGACAACGTGCAAATCAAATTCTTGTAGCAAGAGAATCCATCTGATAAGTCTAGGTTTATCGTCCTTCTTCTCCATGAGGTACTTAATAGCAACATGATCAGTGTGAATAGTGACTTTGGAATCAACTATGTAAGACCTGAACTTTTCACATGCAAACACAACTGCTAGAAATTCCTTCTCAGTAGTAGCATAGTTCTTTGGGCACTGTCTAGAGTTTTACTAGCGTAGTGAATAACATTCAACTTCTTGTCAACTCTCTGCCCTAGGACAGCACCAACAGCATAATCACCAGCATCACACATGATTTCAAAAGATAAGTTCCAATCAGGTGGTTGAACAATAGGTGCAGTTACCACAGCCCTCTTAAGTATTTCGAAGGCTTCCTCACAATCATCGTCAAACAAAAGGAATATCCTTTTGCAAGAGATTGGTAAGAGGCCTAGAAATCTTAGAGAAGTCCTTAATGAACCTTCTATAGAAACCAACATGACCAAGGAAACTTCTTATACCTTTGATATCTGTGGGGTATGCCATTTTCTCGATTGCATCAACCTTAGCCTTATCAACTTCAATACCTCTTTAAGAAATTTTATGTCCTAAGACGATCCCTTCATTAACCATAAAGTGGCACTTCTCCCAATTCAATACAAGATTGGTTTCATTACATCTCTGCAAGACTCGATCGAGGTTGCTGAGGCAATCATCAAAGGAAGACCCGTAAACGGAGAAGTCATCCATGAAAACCTCGACAATATTTTCACAAAAGTCAGAGAATATAGCCATCATACATCTTTGAAAGGTGGCTGGTGCATTGCATAAGCCAAAAGGCATACGTCTATAAGCAAAGGTAATGAAAGGGCAGGTGAAAGTGGTTTTCTCCTAATCAGATTGTGCAACTGGTATTTGGGAGAAACCAGAATAATCGTCTAGAAAGAAGAAGTGTGTGTGTTTGGACAGCCTTTCTAGCATTTGGTCGATAAAAGGCAGAGGGTAATGATGTTTCCTAGTGTCCTTATTCAATTTCCTAAAATCGATCACCATCGTATAACCAGTAACAATCCTCCGTGGGATCAATTCATCCTTATCATTAGGGACAACGGTAATGCATCCCTTCTTAGGGATGCAATGCACCGGAGTCACCCAATCGTTGTGAGCAACACGATAGATAATACCCGCTTCCAGGAGCTTGAGTATTTCTTTTCTTACTACTTCTTTCATCTTAGGATTCAATCACCTTTGATGATCAACAACTGGTTTGAAATCAGGATCAGTCTTAATCTTGTGGTGGCATAGATTGGGACTAATGCACTTAAGATCATCAAGGGTATATCCAATAGCAGCACGGTGCTTCCTCAGAGTTTTTAGTAACTTCTTCTCTTCATGCTCCGAGAGGCTAGCACTAATAATTACAGGATATATCTCCTTTTCATCAAGATAGGCATACTTAAGAGTATCAGGCAACTGTTTAAGCTCGAACACAGGATCACCCTTTGGTGGAGGTGGATCCCCAAGCAGTTCAACAGGCAAGTTATTCTTAAGAATAGGATATTGTTCTAAGACAACTCTATCTATTTCATCCCTTTCATCCATATGCATATCATTTTCATGCTCAAGCAAGTATTGCTCTAAGGGATCAGTAGGAGGCACGGCAATAGAGGCTAAGGCAATAGTTTCATCCCTACTAGGCAACTCCTTTTCATGAGGTTGTCTACAAACATCGAGAAATTGAACTCATCTGACACACCTTCAAAGCCAACAGTGACAGTTTGCTTCTCACAATCAATATGAGAATTGACGGTATTGAGGAAGGGTCTGCCAAATATGATGGGACAAAAGCTATCTTGTGCGGTAGCAAGAAGAGGAAATCAGCAGGATACTTCGTTTTACCACACAATACTTCAACATCCCTAACTATTCCCATGGGGCAGATAGTATCTCTATTGGCAAGCTGAATAGTGACATCGATAGGCCCTATCTCAACAGGTGCAATCTCGTCTTTAATTTCATCATATAAGGATTGAGGTATTTCACTAACACTAGCACCCACGTCACATAAACCATGATAGCAATGATCTCCTATCTTAACAGAAACCACATGCATGCCAACAACAGGCCTATGTTTGTCTCTAACGTGAGGTTTAGCGATTCTAGCAGCATCTTCACAGAAGTGAATATTATGTCCCTCAACATCGTCAAAGAGAAGATCTTTGATAATAGCAATGCTAGGTTCAACTATAATTTGCTCAGGGGGTGTAGGTGTTCTAATGCAGCCTCTACGTATCACAATTGAAGCTTTAGAATGATCCTTCATCCTAACAAGGAAAGGTGGTTTCTCAATGTAAGCACTGGGAAACAACAGGATCATTATAGGCAATGACTCTCTGTTCAACTGGAGTGGGTTTAACTACATTGACTTCTAAAGGAGGATGAAATTTACACCACTTCTCTTTGGGGAGATCAATATGAGCAGCAAAGGATTCACACAGTGAAGCTACTATCTCAGAGTGAAGTCCATACTTAGCGCTAAAGTCACAAAAATTATTTGTCTCAACAAAGGATTTAACGCAATCAAAAGTGAAATTCATACCTGACTCCTTACCTTCTTCAAGCTCCCAATCTTAAGAGTTGCATTTAATTCTCTCCAATAAATTCCATTTGAAATCAATATCTCTCTTCATAAAAGAACCGGTACAAGAAGTGTCAAGCATGGTGCGATCACCATGAGAAAGCCGAGCATAGAAGTTCTGAATGATAATTTCTCTCGAGAGCTCATGATTGGGGCATGCATATAGCATTGATTTCAGCCTCCCCCAGGCTTGAGCGATGCTTTCTCTGTCATGAGGCCAAAAATTATAAATACAATTCCGATCACGATGTACTAAATGCATAGGATAAAACTTTTGATGAAATTCCAATTTCAACCGATTGTAGTCCCATGATCCAGTATCATCACATAGCCTATACCATGTCAACGCCTTATCCTTCAAATATAAAGGAAATACCTTCTTCTTAACCTCATCCTAGGGCACACCTGCAAGCTTAAATAAACCACAAACCTCATCTACATAGATTAGATGCAAGTCTGGATGTGATGTTCCATCTCCTGTAAAAGGATTAGCCAGCAGTTTCTCAAGCATACCCGAAGGAAATTCAAAGCAAATATTTTCAGTAGGTGCAGCAGGTTGAGGAGCAACTCTTTGTGCTTCCATTTGAGGTGAAGATACCCCGAACAAGCCCCTCAAAGGATTAGTATCCATAGTGACAAGTGACAACAAATTTCAGCACACTATATGAATGTTTCCTTACCAAGTTCCACTTACCAAAGGCGCTTCACTCCCCGGCAATGGTGCCAGAAAAGAGTCTTGATGACCCACAAGTATAGAGGATCAATCGTAGTCCTTTCAATAAGTAAGAGTGTCGAACCCAACGAGGAGCAGAAGGATCTGACAAGTGGTTTTCAGCAAGGTAAAATCTGCAGGCACTGAAATTGTTGGTAACAAGTCATTGTGTGATGAGATGATTCGTATCAAGCAACAAGTAGAAAAAGTAGCCCAATCCCTTTTGTAGCAAGGGACAAGCCTGGACAAAGTCCTGTAGCAGGAAAAACGCTCCCGAGGACACACGGGAATTTCGGTCATGCTTGTTTTCATCATGTTCATATGATTCGCGTTCGTTACTTTGATAGTTTGATATGTGGGTGGACCGGCGCTTGGGTACTGCCCTTACTTGGACAAGCATCCAACTTATGATTAACCCCTCTCGCAAGCATCCGCAACTACGAAAGAAGAATTAAGACAAAGTCTAACCATAGCATTAAACTAGTGGATCCAAATCAGCCCCTTACGAAGCAACGCATAAACTAGGGTTTAACCTTCTCTCACTCTAGCAACCCATCATCTACTTACTACTTCCCAATGCCTTCCTCTAGGCCCAAATAATGGTGAAGTGTTATGTAGTCGACGTTCACATAACACCACTAGAGGAAAAACAACATACAACATATCAAATTACCGAACGAATACCAAATTCACATGACTACTATTAGCATGACTTATCCCATGTCCTCAGGAACAAAAGTAACTACCCACAAAGCATAATCATAATCATGATCAGAGAGGTAATGAGTAGAATCAAGGATCTGAACATAAACTCTTCCACCAAGTAATCCAACTAGCATCAACTACAAAGAGTAATCAACACTACTAGCAACCTTACAAGTACCAATCGGAGTCGCGAGATGGAGATTGGTTACAAGAGATGAACTAGGGTTTGGAGATAAGATGGTGCTGATGAAGATGTTGATGGTGATGAGTCCCCTCCGACGAGAGGAGTGTTGGTGATGACGATGGCGACGATTTCCCCTTTCGGGAGGGAAGTTTCCCCGGCAGGATCGTCCTGCCGAAGCTCTAGATTGTTTCTTCTCAAGTTCCGCGTTGTGGCGGCGGCGAAACCACGAAAAAGCTCCTCCCTGATTTTTTCCTGGACAAAACCTTCCATATAGCAAAAGAGCGGATCAAATGGGCCAATGGGCTGCCCACAAGCCCCCATGCCGCGACCTGTGCGGTGGCCGCACCGTGCAGGCTTGTGGGCACCCCCTGGTGCCCCTCTCGCACTTCTTCAGCCCAGTATTTTTGATAAATCGGGAAAAAAATCTCCGTTGATTTTTATGGCGTTTGGAGTTGCGCAGAATAGGTATCTCAACTTTGCTCCACTTTCAGGCCAGAATTCCAGTTGCCGACATTCTCCCTCTTCATGTAAACCTTGCAAAGTAAGAGAGAAAAGGCATAAGAATAGTACAGTGAAGTGAAATAACAGCCAAAGAAGCGATAAATATCAACATGAAAACATGATGCAAAATGGACGTATCAGTCGTCGTGGAGCTTGCTCGTTGCAAAGTGTTCTCGGGATCGAGTAGCCTTGGTCTTGAGTTCTTGTTCCACCTTAAGAGCACCAATGTAGAGTTGTTTGAGAGACTCACAGTTGTTGGTGAAGATAATCTTGGCGATGTCGTTGTCAATCCCATCATGAAGTGGAACTTCATCCAAATGGGGTCGTCCAATCCGGCTCGTTGCAAGGCTTTCTTCGTCTCCATGAAGTACTCGTCGAGGGACTTGGATCCTTGTATGGTGTTCTCCAATTGGCGCTGAAGACATTCCATGTATGTAGAAGGAACAAACTCTCGCCGCATAGTTTTCTTCATCTTGGACCAACTCATGTAGAAGTTATTCAAAGGTGTGTGAAGCCACCATGTCAACGTGTAGTCGTGGAAGTTCCTTGTGGCACACTTCACTTGATCTTTGGAAGGAACTTGACATAGCTTGAGGTAGGTGTCCATCTTGCGCTCCACTCGTGGTACTCTTTAAGGCCATGAGTCCCATAGAATGGAAGCTCATAGTCGGTGTCTGTCGTCGATGCTAGGTCGAGACATATGGGGATCAACGAGATACCCTTGTGTTCGTAGGGAGGGGAAAAACAGCGTCTAGAGAAGACTAAAATGATCAACACCCAACAAGCCTTTTTACCCACGTTCGGGCCGCTTACGTGTAAAACCCTACGTCCTACTCATTTGATCGTATTAAGCGTTCTTTCGTTGTTCGTTTACACTAATGATAATCGTATTCTTCGCCAATCTCCAAAAGGTCTAACCCCTTGTGAATGAGCTAAGGGCCTCCTTTTATAGGCAAAGGGATCACCTACAGTGCTCAATGGTAGGTTCACGAGATGTACAGTGAACCTACAATGGTGCTTATCCATCTACCGCTGTCAGGTGCATTAAATGCACGTCTTGTCCATGTCAGCTGAGTGCTGGTGAGGACATGTGTCCAGGTGTTTCAACACCTGTACGACCCCCTGGCGCATGTGGAACATGGTGGAACATGGGGGAGCGGTGGTCCTGTGGCAAGGGCGTTCGCCCTCTGGCGTGCTACCACGTCATCCCGACAAAAGGGGGCTTGTCGTGGCCTTGGTGCCTCATTCGGGCAAGGAGGCTTGCCGAGGGCTTCGGCTGTCTTCCCGACGAGGGGGCTCGCCGGGGTCTTGGGATAGGTGTGTTCATCACGCCCGTCGGGTGGACGTGGCCTTAGGTGTCCTCCCGGCAGGAGAGGCTTCCCGGGGCCTTGGATATCTTGGGGTTGAGTCTTGTCTGGATTCCGCCGTGCCCTGCCATCAGGGGCTCTTTGCGCGCATGCACAAGTCTGGGGCACTAGAGACCCTACTCTTTAGTGCACCGACATGAGCCCCCGGGCCTTGGCCACACATGCACGAGGAGCGTTGTTGGGCCAGGCCCAAAGAGGTGTACGGGCTCTTGCGGCTGGATCTCCTGACGGTTGCTTTTCCCCACGCCATGCATTGATCGTGCGGAGTGGGGAGTTGTGCGCGCAGTGACCAAGGCGGCTGCGAGCGTGGGGAACCGTTGGTGGAGCAGGCAAAGGGTCGGCATGTGTCCCCATAAGGAGGGGAAACACGAGCTCTCCTAGCCCACTGTTCCCGGTCCTTTTTCAATCTCAAACGCCGTTGCCGTCGCCACCTTCTGCTCGAGCTTCCTCGTGCGTCCCTCTCTTCGGCTTCATTCTCCTCCGTGCAATGCTGGTCCTGGGGGAACCAGTCTTGATCGCGCAGAGGGCCGCTCTTTGTCTTCCCGATCTCTAGTCCGGCGATAGTAGTTCCTCGCCAAGGACAGACGTTCTAGGTTACAGTAGATCATATCATCCATGTGACATGTTTGAGAAAGGCCCCCAAACGGATGAATGAAAAGACTGTCTTTCCCTTTTTCAATTCTGTTCTTTGTGCGATTTGTTCTTGCATATCTCAGATCTTGTCAGCGACTACCGGCAAGGCTCCTTGTCGCGTTCGGTGCAACCATGGAAATCGCCAAGCGCAGCTTGACACGAAATCGGGTGCTACATAGCCGCTCGCTCTGTTAATAAGGTTCGCAACTGTTTGAAGGCGCTCTGTGGCTGTTCAGGTCGTTTGAACGAGTTCGAAACAAAGACAAGGTGGACCGGGCTTTGGAAAGGTCCCAGTACGCGCAAACGCCTCACACAAAGATTTGCAACTGCCGAAGGGAAAAGCAAAGGATCTATCTATTCCAAATCTGGATCCCAAACTCAAAAACTTACGTGTCTGCGCCGTGTTCCGACGTCTGAATCTTTTGCTGGGGTGTCATAGGCTCCAGCAAGCAAGGAATCACCGCTCCTGGTGGTCTCTTCTCCGGCAATGGCTTCTTGCCGACGGTCCATGACCGTCGCTTGGAGGAAGACCCAGGAAAGGTGTAACCCTTTTGCTTTTCTCTTGCTAGGCTGTGCTTGTAGAGCCCCCGAGCGCGTCTTTGGGCGATGATGCGATGCTCTCAGGGGCGCAACCTTCGCATTGGAGTGCGCGCCGGGGCTTCGAGACCATGTGGCGCACCCTCAATGACTATGCATCGCTCCACGGATGTGCGTCCGCTGGAGTATATGCGACGTGGCCTGTGTGAAGCGCCCAGGCACGCCCTCGATAGTTGCACGTTGGACTCCCACGAGCGACGCATGGGCCTGATGATGCCGCTCTTGTAGTCTCCGCCTCCCTGCCCCGCTCGTGCTGTAGCAACGTGCTCGCGTAGGCCTTGGGAAGTCATAGCAGAACAGGGCGCCCGCCGCGGTGCTCTATTTCCGGAGGAACGCGGCATAGCGCCCAAACTTAGATGGAGCCCACGTTGAGCCTGCTCCGCTCCACACGTCTCTCCCCGCCCCCTACCTGGCGCGCCAAAGATGTCGGCGATGCTAGGTCGACACCTATGGGGATCAACGAGATACTCTTGTGTTCGTAGGGCGGGGGAAAAACAACGTCAAGAGCAGACCAAACGATCAACACCCGGCAAGCCTTTTTACCCATGTTCGGGCCGCTTACGCGTAAAACCGTACGTCCTGCTCGTCTGTTCATATTAAGCGTTCTTTCGTTGCTCGTTTACAGTGATGACAACCGTATTCTTCGCCAATCTCCAAAAGGTCTCACCCCTTGTGAATGAGCTAAGGGCCTCCTTTTATAGGCAAAGGGGTCACCTACAGTGCTAAATGGTAGGTTCAAGAGATGTTACAGTGAACCAACAGCGGTGCTTATCCATCTACCGCTGTCAGGTGCATTTAATGCACGTCTTGTCCATATAAGCTGAGTGCTGGTGAGGACATGTGTCCAGGTGTTTCGACACCTGGACGCCCCACTGGCGCATGCAAAACAAACTGGAACACGAGGGAGCAGTGGTACTGTGGCAAGGGCGGTCGCCCTCTGGCGTGCTGCCATGTCATCCCGACAAAAGGGGGCTTGCTGGGGCCTTGGTGCTTCATCCCGGCAAGGAGGCTTACCGGGCTTCGACTATCTTCCCAACGAGGGGGCTCGCCGGGGTCTTGGGCTAGGTGTGTTCATCACGTCCGTCGGGCGGACGTGGCCTCGGGTGTCCTACCGACAAGATAGGCTTGCCGGGACCTTAGATATCTTGTGGGTGAGTCTTGTTTGGATTCCTCCCTGCCCTGCCGCCAGGGTCTCTTTGTGCCCCTGCACAAGTCTGGGGCACTAGAGACCGCAGTCTTTAGTGCACCGACAGTGTCGAAGTCATAGTAGCTCATGGAAGTTGCGGACTTGAGCTTGGGAAGCTTACCTTGATGTGATTGTCACCGAAGATTTTGTGTGTACAGAGGCAAAGATTCCTTGAAGTCGCTTGGCAAAGATACCAAGGTAGGCGGTGAAGTCATCGAGTGGTGGTTGGTGTCGAGCTCGGGACCTTCACACTTGTTCGTTGTTGGACGCCTTGATGTTGGCGCCATTATTTCTTCATGTCGTTGATGGTGTTGATGTTGATGTGACCTTGTCAGAGATGGTTGCTTGAAAGCATGTGCACTTGAGCGTCTTCTCGAAGACGAGGAAGACTGCTTGCGGGTGGTAATGAGGGCTTTGAGCTCCTCCAAGTGCTTGTCATCTTAGCGTCGATGTGGTCCTTCATGGCATCAAACTCATCGTTGTTGTTGTAGACTGAAGGATATCTACCATCCCTATCCATAGAAGCACTCAAGAAGGTGTGAGAATGATATGGAATGAACATACCACATTTACCTCTTTCCGAAGTTGTAGTTGGATCTCATACACCACAATGTATGCAAGGAAAAGAGTGCACTTGGTGAAAAACCTTGTCCAATTATCACAACCTACACAAGTGACTTATAGTGGAACTCGGCGGGATTAGTGGCACAAAATATCAAGAAAAATGAAGTCCAAGATATTGTAATTGTTCAAATAAATCCAAGGGACTCAAAATGCAAAGCAAGTGATCAAAAATATAGATGAGGGCAATAGAGAAACACAGGTAGTGGGATAATGGGGCTTGTGAAACTATAGGGTTGAGCAATACAAAATTGCCTAACGAAGACTAAGCTCATGTTGCACAAACAAAAGGAGATACGCTAGCTTGATTGCATATTTGGGCACGATTCACCACTTGGCACCAATCCTATTTATGCAAGCTAAATGTTTCCTATTCCATGTATCCTCGTGCACAAGTATCTCTATTCATACTCAACTCTTTGCTTGTAAGATTTTGATCTTTCTTTCTTGCTTAGAAGTTATTTTTCTCTTCTATTCCTTTCCACTATGCTTAGTGAGCCTCAACCAAATATATTAGACAACTATCACAATATATGCACGGGAGTAAGCAGTTGCACCATATGATATTTTAGATGATGCAACAATATGATATCGTATCACTATGGAATGCAAGTTTTCACAAAACTCGACAATACCCAAATAGCTAGTTTCAATACGTATGAAGGTATTCGCAAAGATGGTGGGGCTATAAAGTTGTAATGGCAAGGAAAGAAAAGTTTGTGATGGAATGGAGACCTTCATCACACTTAACCTTTGAGAAAGTAGGGGTGGACTGACCTTTCTTTCGATTGAAGTTGGTCTCAAAGGATGGGTGGTCGTCATCAATATAGATCGTTGATAGTTGATGTAGGTGATGGACCGATACAAGTCATCGGTTGTTGTTGAAGAAGTAACCGTGCCTAAGTAGCCAATACATCTTAGGAGACTGAAATCACAACTCAAGCAACCACAAATGCAATGGAAATCAAAATGGGTTAGGTTGTAGAAGTCTTTGGTGGTATTGCAGATGATATGGTGGAGAGACTAGGCACACTTAGCAAAATTTGAAAATTGATGGTGCCAAATGATGGTGGAACTAATTTTGTTGGATGGTGGATGTCAATATGTACAAAACAAGCTAAAGAATGTCAAAATCGGAATCCGGATGAATTAGTTATGGCCGAAACAGTGAAACAAAGGAGGTTGAAAACTACATGGGCCGGACATCCGAAGGCTATGCCGGATTTTCGTCCGTCGCTGTCTAGAGTTGGATCTTTTGGCACTCTAGGGGTGGATGTTTGACCGAGGCCCCGAATGTCCGGTCCTGTAACATCCCAAATTTTGGTATGTTATAATAATTATTAGATTGGTTGTTTATTTGTTTGAGTGATTGAAACTTGAGTGAAATTTGAAATTTTTTAAAACTTTTGAATGAGAGGAAATAAAATGACTTTCCCTTCTTCCTGTGAATTCAAATTCATCTGTTTAAAATCAGTGAGAGAAGATAACATGACTTCTTCAACTATAAAGAATTTGAATCATGGTGGCATTTGAAATTCTTTCGGTATTTGTTTCGAATTTATTTTTGGTAGAAGATTTCAACTAGAAAAAAAATTCCTCACAATATATTTGCCAAGCAAGAAAGAGAGGAGGTAACATGACACCCCCAAAGTAAATAAAAGTCAGAAGAAAATAGTGCCAAAAATTTTAAAGGCAAAACTTGGATTTTAAAAAAATATATTTTTTAAAGTTTTTATTTTGTAAAAAATAAAATGTCCACGTGGTGGTACATAGTTTTCTCATAATTTTGATATATAATACTTCTATATTTGGAATAATATTTATTTTCTTTTGCACATTTTACTTTCCTGTTTTTATAAAAAGGAAACAAATCTTTTATTAGGAAAGCTATCGTGGGCGAGTGGAATATCCGAATCTGGCCCATTATTTCCTTCTTCTTCCTCCCAGCGCACGGTAGCTTCCAGGAAACCTCCACCATGGCCCGAGGAACCTTCCTCTCTGGGATTCACGAGTTCCCTTGCCTCCTAGCGCCTCTCAGCACTCCTATAAGAATCCCCTCGGTCCCCTCGTTCCGTTCCCCTAGAGAACTCCAACTCCCCTCGCCCGACGCCACCATGCCCACCTCGTCGGTTCCCTGCCTGACCGACCGAACCAGGAGCTCTCCAGGAGCGCCTCCTCGCCCAGGAGCACCCCCGACGCCACCAGACCCCTCACCTCGCCGAGACTCCCTCCGCCGGACCCCCCTCCCCCCGCCGCCGTTTCTGCACCGGAGCGCCCCCACCTCGCCGCCTCCAGTCTCGGCCGGCGAGGAGCTCGCCGGAGCTTATCTGTCACGGTATGGCTCCTCCTCCCTTGCTCTTATTTCTTCCCACCACTAGACCTCTAATAGATGGCTGAGATTAGAGCTACTTACCCGTTCGTTTAATTATATTAAACCACCGGTTCTCTTCTAGTTAGCTTATAAAACGAAAGGTTTTTCTTATATTGTGGTCGTCCTTTAGATAGCTTAAAACGTGCACACCCCACAACCAAGCAGGATCTGCCACATCACTCTTTAATTTTATTCTTTTTTGTTTTTATTTGTGAAACAAATTTGAACCTGTTTTTAGATTGATTATAACTTTTAATCTATACCTCCAATTGAGGTGATTCTTTTTGCATTGAATCACAAATTTTATGTAGTTTCTCTAGATATATAATTTGTGCATGTTTGAAAATGTAAAATTCGAATTTAAACAAATTTGGTTTAAATCTTGTTTTGCTTATATCTGGAGTTTAAAAATAGACTTTTAATTGATCCTTTTTGCTACTCATCACTAGTGATGTTATTTACGAGTAAGTACAATTTTAGAATTTTTGGAATATTTTAAATCATTATTTTATGTAAAACAGATTCTGTTTTAGTTCTTTCTAGGATTATTGTTATTTCTTTTGCTATAATTGTTTTTAATTCATTTTCTTTTATACTTGTGAAATGTTATATTTTTTTCTGTTAGTTAACAGTAGGTTTTCAACAACAACATAATTTCATTTTATTTTATTTAATAGCATGAAATCAATTCTACTTCGGTAATAACTTGCAAATTGATTTCATTGCTAGTTTGATGTTCTATTTGAAAATACTTTCAAAATAATATAGTTCTATGAAAAATACTTTCTGTTATCTTAGTTAATTTTATATTTTATTTTTTGTTATTTTACCATTTTATTGTTTTATTTGCTGTTAAGTTTAATTAGAACAAAAATAATTTAGTGATTGTTGTAGTAGAAGACTCCATGGTTTTTCTTTGAAGTTTATTTTGGATTTCTATTTGATCTTTATTATTGATTTTATTGCATAAATTTTATTGTTGTTTGTTATATTGATTGCTAGGATGGTTGCTAGTATGATTGCTTCACTACAAGGATACCCTCTATAAAGCAACATAAATTCTACAATGTTTTGACTATACGTTGCAAAATTTACAATAGATACAGATATAAGTGTTGAAACAGATGTGTCTAGATTTGCACCTCATGAACCTATGAGACGAATGAAAAAAAACATAGAAAAGGAGGAGAGAGACATGCAAGAAACAAAGCCCACGACTCCCCTCATCTCTCCCAAACCGCTGCCAGCCAGCGTCTCATCTCCCTCCTCTGACCCACCTCGTCGTCGGCTCTCCCCCTCGCCTCCTCTCACCTCGCAGCTCTGGAGGCTGTCGGATCCACCGCATCCCCCACCCTCTCTCTCCATGCGACTCATTAATACGACAACTGCGACGATGATTCAGGAGACATCCGGCAGATCCCAATACCGCGAAACACAGTCTGAGGTTCCCTCGCACCGCGGTGCCCTACCATCCGGCTAGAACCGATGGCCTTGTCGTTCGGTGAGGCCATCCCCTCCCCTAACTTCCGTCCTCCCCCCTAACCTCCGCTCTTCTCTTTGTTGGACATGCAGGGAGGAACGACTAGTGGACAGTCTTCTATGTTGGACATGCAGGGAGGAACGAAAAGTGGACAACATTGTTGCTGCTCGGGACGAAGCAGCCATGTATGTTTCTCCGCATCCTACCCTTCAGGTGAGTTGGTCCACTCCTCTGACTTTAGGTGAATCCATAAGCAAGATTAGGTTTTGGTGAAAAACAGAAACCTGTAGATGTTTTTCACTATATGCTCTTATAACTTGCTGGTGCAATCAGTAAGATTCACTCCCCATCGCCTTACAACTCGTTGATACTAGTTCTTGGCATGGTCCTCAATGACAAGATGGGTTTGCGCCTGTCTATGCTCTCCTAATGATTTACTTAGTGCTCTTTAATTTCTAGTCTTGGATGACGAGATATAATGACTAGGTTGAAGTAAGGTGGACACTGTTGTTAGGATTTATCTTGACATGTGTTGTACACATGCAAGTGTGCATGTGATAACCCACAAGTATAGGGGATCGCAACAGTTTTTGAGGGTAGAGTATTCAACCCAAATTTGTTGATTCGACACAAGGGGAAGCCAAATAATATTCTCGAGTATTAGCAGTTGAGTTGTCAATTAACCCACACCTGAAAGACTTAGTATCTGCAGCAAAGTTTCAGTAGCAAAGTAGTGTGATAGTAATGGTAGCAACGGTAACAATAGCAGTAGTGACATCAGTAGCGGTAACGGTAGCAGTAGTGACATCAGTACCAGTAAAGTAACTTAGCAAGGACCAATAGGAAAAACTCGTAGGCATTGGATCGGTGATGGATAATTATGTCGGATGACATTCATCTTGTAACAGTTATAACATGGGGTGATTTGTATCTAGCTCTAGTTCGTCAATGTAATGTAGGCATGTATTCTGTATTTAGTCATACGTGCTTATGGAAAAGAACTTGCATGACATCTATTGTCCATCCCTCCCATGCCAGCGGGGTCCTAATGGAAACTAAGGGATATTAAGGTCTCCTTTTAATAGAGAACCGGAACAAAGCATTAGCACTTAGTGAATACATGAACTCCTCATACTATGGTGATCTCCGGGAGTGGTTCTGGCTATTGTCACTCCGGGGTTGCCGGGTCATAACACATAGTAGGTGACGACAACTTGCAAGATAGGATCAAGAACACACATATATTGATGAAAACATAATAGGTTTAGATCTGAAATCATGGCACTCGGGCCCTAGTGACAAGCATTAAGCATAGCAAAGTAGTAGCAACATCAATCTCAGAACATAGTGGATACTAGGGATCAAACCCCATCAAAACTAACTCGATTACATGATAGATCTCATCCAACCCATCACCGTCCAGCAAGCCTACGATGAGATTACTCACGAACGGTGAAGAGCATCATGGAATTGGCGATGAAGGATGGTTGATGATGACGACGACGTCGATCTCCCCTCTCTGGACACAGAACAGACTCCAGATCTGCCATCCAGAGGAAGAATAGGTGGTGGCGGCGGCTTCGTGTCGTAAAACGCGATGAACTCTTCTCTCTTAATTTTTTCTGGGCGAGAGAGACTATATAGAGCTGGAGTTGGAGGCGGCTGAGTCACGAGGGCCTCACAAGCCTGCCAGGCGCGTCCAGGGGGTGGCGTGCCTCCTAGGCTTGTGGGCTCCTCGCTCAGTCCCTCCAGGTAATTCTTGTGCCAGTATTTTTATATATTCCACAAAAAATCCTCGTAAATTTCCAGGTCATTCCGAGAACTTTTAGTTCTGCGCAAAAACAACACCATGGCAATTCTACTGAAAACAGCGTCAGTCCGGGTTAGTTCCATTCAAATCATGTAAATTAGAGTCCAAAACAAGGGCAAAAGAGTTTGGAAAAGTAGATACGATGGAGACGTATCAACATGTCACGTTAGTATTAGGTTGTCAGGATTTGTTACGTGGCCGAGTGATTTGGCCAAGTTAGTTGGACCATTAGAGTAGCAACATGTGGAGTGTGAGGATGTGCATGGATAGGTCCAAGAGAGGTAGTCAGTATGCATGTAGCTTGGTTTGTTAGATGCACAACCGTGGAGTGATTTCAGGAGTTGTTAGCTGGACATGGAATTAGTTGGGTTAGTGGTCGTGCATGATGGCCGACTTAGTGGCTGCGTCTAAGTCTACCTTATATAGACTATTTAAGCCACGACAAATAAAGAAGGCTGACAGGGCTGAGGTAAAAATGTAGCCGCGGTGTGCCATCAGGGAAGTGACTTTGGCAAAGCCATTGTGATCCTCCTTCCTTGGGCGTGTGTGTGTGTGTGTGTGTGTGTGCGTGTGTTCATAAGCGTTCTTGTGTGTTTGAGAGAAACAACGAGAGAGAAGAGAGTAACCACAAAAGAGAGTTGTGTGACGCAATGAGAGAGCTCGAGGAAGAAGAAGAAGCGACGCCGCAAGGAGACGGCGCCAACAACTGTAGGCCCAGTTCCCATGGTGAATACTTTCGATGGGGTGGCGATGAATGACGATGAAGGAACAAACGCAGTGCAAAGCTGACATGATCCTGACAAATTTCCTTTATGCCAAGATTCACAGATGCACCGCAATGCAAATCTAGCCTCCTGATAGCTAGTTGGTTCCCGATTGATCGAAGTTAGCTACGTACATCAAGTATGTAGACCTACTAGAACACAACCTCATGCATGGATGAAAGAAGCTGATCCATCTTTATTTTGATCAAACCAGTACTACTATTATTAATGCATGGGAAAACTTGGCTTATTGCCACATGATCATATGCTCCTGGTGTTAGCTTTATTGTTTTGATGATTTGTTTACAATGGGATATATGAGTATATATATACTAGCTAAAGCAAAATAGTGCTAGTCCTACTCGGTGACTACTTTGAAACCTACACGCACACCTACACATGTATTGAACTGGACAGGACACATGCATTTCATGTTTAACTCTAATAGACACCAAGATATCCCACAACAAAAGGAGAAGCAAAGAGCATGAGAAATAACCTTCTGGAGCATGGTGATCACGGCAATGGAAAAACAAATATACCGCTACCACACATTCATGTTTAACTTTGTCGATTAAATCTCAGTTGAATGTAAGCATGTGTTATTACGCACTCTCTGTCGTTTTTGTATGTTCATATCTCGCACTTCCTTTGTATGCAAAGTTGTTTCATGAATTGACAACACCTAAAACTTCATTCTTCTTTTATATTCAAAGTGCAAAGATTGCATAGATTTATCTGAAGTAATGTAATCCATGTACATGATTATTAGCTAACATACTTGCATTATCTATATGATGCACTTAGTTTTCATTGTGCGGACTATATAAGAAGCTATTGAATACTCAACACATGTCACTAATTTCCTAGCTTTTGGATTTCACTTATCCAGATTTTTTTTCTTAGGCCTTACCTATTTGCCAAGCATGTTTACGTTTTTCTGGTCACTTTGGATATGATTCTGCCGTCGCGTAGAGTCGTCACCACCGATGGCGATGCCTGGATTCGATCAGGGAATGTTGGCGCTACCCTGAGCTTTGAAGTCGTAGACCCGCAGGTAACTCAACAACCTCTCATCTTTCCTCATCCTCTTCCACTTTTATTCTTTAGATTTTCTACAATTATGTTGCTGGTTTGATGGATTTTGCTTGCTGGCTCGCTGCTCATTCCATGTTGTGCTTCTCTAGTTGTTTGAATGCTTATGATGCTAGCTTGCTAGGCTGCTACTAATAGCTTGAATAGGTGTGCACGTGTGCTTATGTTGCTGCTTATGCTGGTGCTGCTGATGCTTGTGCTTCCGTTGTTGCTGCTGCTCACATGATGCAGCTACTGTTTGTGTTAATGTGTTTGATGTGTTCTGCAAGATGGATGCATCTTGGAGTGACAACAGGGCATGTGTGGATGATGATCAATCGAGCACTTGATAAAAGAGACACCAAATGCGGCAGCATTCTCTGTTTTGATCTCTTTCTCATTAATTTTCAAAAAATGTCGTTTCTCGTATCCCTGTATGCGTATCCCCATTTTACTCTCCATGTATCAGTGTTTTTTAGTCTTCAGCGGTGAATTGTAAGGATAAGAAAAATATGAGCACATTATAATTATTTAAGGACTCACAAAATACATATTAGGCAATCATTTTTTTAGTTTGCCGCTCTTTTGCTCATTTTTTTATTAATATATATGGGGTAATAGGAAACAAGATGTTTTTGGTGTTTTCTATATCGAGACATAACTAATATTACAAAAATGATTAAGGTTCAGATTTCATATAAAATCTGATACACTAATTTAATCTGTATCATAATAAGAAAACCAAGACGTACGACACTTGCATGTTCTTAGTATAAGGAGCAAGTATAATGTACCTTTTCCCTTTGCACAGGCTACCAAGACTACATGTATTATTTTATCAGTATGCCTTAACATGATTTAAATTTGCACTTTTAAGTTCAAGTAGCTTCCATAATTTAGTGCATATGCCATTTGTTGATGTCATTTCTTTTCCTCTGCATGTGGAACTAGATCATCCCATATAAACAATACACATGACTAGATTGGTGCACATGAAATTGTAGTTTAGATTGTTTCACGAATGAATATCTAACTTACGGATTGTATGTATTCTGTGACCACAACAATGTTATAACTTCAACTATAACAAAATGTTGATAAAGATAAATTTATAGAACATACATGACCATGTTGTAAATGCCCTAGGCTCGATAGTATGACCGAGTATAGTTGGGAATAATCTATATATATTATTAAATATATGTTTTTTTGAAACCTTCACAACATAGATTTCCTATGCTCGGGCTATGCTGCTAGTTGTTGAAATTACAAATAAATTATGTTTAGTACATATCGCTATGGCACTTGCGAAAATTGAAGATTTGGTTCGGAGTCACAAAACTTGCAATATGCTCGGCAATGCACAGAAAAGAAAGACCGCATGACCTTCAACCTTTGTACTTGTCTAATATCCTACCTCTATCACCACTTGCATGATGTCAATGCATTGTGTGTTAACCGTTCTTCTTCTTACTTTTTCGTAGATTCAAAAGATATATGGATGGTTATATGGGTGCGCGACACAGATATTGCAATGATGACGATGATGTTCTAGTTCATTGGTTGATGATGATGATAATGGATGCTTTTAGTTTTTGTTAAGTTGTAGAGATATTGTTTGTATTGGATGATGTTCCTCGGTTAAGTTTGAGTTAACTTGTAGGGTTCTTGATCGATGCTTTCAGTTGAAGTTCCGCCATCAAGAAAATATTTAGATTATGCATCGCAATTGGCTGATGTTCCTTTTGTAATACCAACTATTGTAATCCAACAATTTTATACAATATATGATTTCTTCCTCTCGGAGTACATTCTCTTATTTTTCTTCCCTCACTTATATACATAAGTATTGTCATTATGTGGAGCATTGATTTAATTTTTGACATCACCTGAAGCGTTGCTTTTCTTGCCAAGCGACGATATTGGATTGATGTAGATCAAGCACCAACTTATAAAATCATTGTAAAAGTCGATTGTATGTGTTGCAATCTTGCAACGGTCCATTTTACCAACGATAGTGTAAGTGTTGCATTATGTGCTAGCAACACTGGATAAGACAATGCATCCCAAACCATTGGTAAAGACACGAGCAACGGATATATGGACATTTAGATACGGAAAAAAGCATTGCTATAGGTGGGGTCATATTGTAGTGCATATATGAATGCTATATTTGATTATATATATTTCATCGGAGAGTGAGGAATAGTTCTATCAAGTTATTTCTTGAGAGTGATATCTATCTCCATCAACCTTACCAGGCAAGTTCACATTGATCATATTTTTACATATGGTTTTATTGCATTAGTTCCTACCTTCTTCACCCATTGCATGCAAGTAGGTACTTGGAAATTTTGGTTATTGAGTAGTATGTTATGATAGGCACCCCTAAACCCTTGTTACTTTGGTCGGGACATTATTTTGCTATGCTCCTAGTAGACGGGGTTTGGTTGAGTGTTTATCATGAGTGCTGTGAGAAACTTAATAATCAAGACCTGGAGACTCCAAGACTTGCAAGACCTTAGAACGAAATATACCTGTGGGTGAAGGACGGTTCAGATGGGCTCCGTGGGAAAACCAGCGGAGGACCCGGGATGCATGGAGAAGCGCCATGACATCTCGCCGAAAGCTTCACCTAGGATCAAAGAGATGGATAGATATTTCAAGACCAAAGGCTTACCTGCACAGCCACAAGTTTTTATGGGCTCTGGCTTCGTTGGACAAAGTGGTGACTCTGGACGGGCGGTGCTATGAGATGTAGAAGAACGGTAGGATTGGATGGGCACCGACAGAGGCTCAAAGGAACCCTGTGAAAGACCATGTTTTGATTATCCGGTTCTCAAACACCCTGAAGTGCGAGGACTTCAACGGAGGCGATCAAATCTTGTGGGGAACGTGTGCAAAACTCTACAGAGTACTCAAACCTAATCGATTAGCCGTTTCCATAGACATGGACAACTTGAGCCAAAGGAACTGAAACTAGCAGGAATTCTCAACACCATTAACTTATTGATGTGGGTAATATTGATAACTTGGGTATGAGAATTGGTTGGTGGATCCATCTCATTAACAACCAACAATGTAGTAATATTTTGCTTTTAGCCCTCTCTTGTTGTAGGAGAAAACTTTGCTTTCCGCTAAAAAAAATTACAACCCCACCTGCCACATATGCATATAGTATAGATGATATTTTCACCCCTCTTTTGTGACTTGCCGGCATATTCAATATGCTAACCTACGCGGCTGCAACGTCTTATGTTGTAGATACTTTCTACGATGAGTAAGAGTACGATTCAGGGTTGTGGTCTGCACTCAACTTGCCATTGGTGTTTATTGGGACTCCACTCCCTTGACTGTTTCCGCCGAGCTTTGAGATATATATTAGTTTTACGTTATTTTACATGTGATTGCACTTTGACATATACATTGATGTTACTAATCCAGGGATGGCACAGATACATAGAGGCTTGATTCGTATTGAGTCAGGTTGCTACATATATGGTATTAGAGGACATGTTGATTGTAGGACGTGACCCTAGAAACTGGAAATTTCTTAGGAAAGGATCTCTATAAAATTTTATTTCCAAGAACATCCTTTACTTATCATCTCTTCTGATTTCATCAAATGTTCTCTCTCACCTCAAATAGTTAGACAATGCCCTTTCCCCTTTGACCACATGAAGGATCAACTGAGTCCCACTTCAAAGTAAAGAGGATTTCACCATGCATTTAAAGAATTGAAGCTACACCAATTGAAAACTCTGAAGACCTGAAGAATTCGAAGACCCTGAAGTGTTCCAATATTTATATGGCCATTAGAAGTCCAAACCCCTGTTATATACCCACGTTAGATACGATGATTTGTGAGCCGTCATTTGTGTGTGTTTTCTGACAGCCACAAATAAAACCTGTTCTCAAAATATTGTTTGTATTGTTTGTATCTCCCTCTTTTCCTCTCTCTCTTACCCATCTCATCCCCAAAACCTCAACCCTACCAGATGGAGTATGAAGCTGGACTTGTAATCTCTGGACCAATGACCCAGCTGGAAGTTCAAATATGGATTCAGAACATGGAGAACCACTTCGGAGCAATTTGATTTCAAGGAAGTATGAAGTTGCACACGCTCTTTAGTACTTTACCCAAAGTGCTGCTATCTGGTGGAAAATGCAGCATGCCATACAAGTATTTATTGGAGCAAAAACTTGGGACGAATTCAAGAAGACTGTTAAGATCCTATCTCATCCAAAAGAGCTATGATAACCCGATGAAGAAGCCTTGTGCATGCAAGATCTGTGGAGAAATAGGACACACCCAAGAAGAACACAAGGATGGATGCCCTCATTATGAAGAAAATCACCCAGCGGAGGAATGCCCAACTAGTCAGGTGACTTTCTTCTTGTGTGAAGAAACCACCCACTACCGAGCTCAGTGTTACATATACCCCAAGGTGCAACAAGTTGTCAAGCAGCAGAAAGAAGTAATGAAGGAAATGCTCAAGAACAAGATTTTAGAATAACATGTGCTGAAGGAAAATTTGGAAGACCCTGATGCACAAGGCCTAACCAGATTTTTCTCCATTGACTGTTACTCATGTGGAGAAGAAGGACATTTCTCAAAGGATTGCATGAAGGAAAGCCATAAATATCTGGTAAACTTCCCGACGGAAAAAATAGAGTTTGATCCACATGAAATGGAAGTACTAACCAGAATGAAGCAGTCCGGAAAGAAGAGAAAGTACACCAGCCAGAGTCAAATCCCGACGCATAAAGACCTGAGTCATATCAGATGTTTCAAGTGTAAGGAATTGGCCCACTACAACGATATGTGCCCAAGAAGGAAGCGGGAAAACCAAGGAGTAAGTAATAGCAAACACCAAGTAGCCCCGAGACTTGTCGGAATTCATTTGTTTTCAATGCAAGGAAGCAGGACATTATGCTAGTAGTTGTCCACAGGGGAGGAAAGCTAAAGATGGAGTAGTTAAGTTTTGACAATGGCAATAAGTGTAACATGAAGCCCTCTTGTTATCATGAGATTATGGAGTTAAATTTTGTAACACCTGCCTAAGAGATTGTAATAACTTCATGACTCAGTGTAATTTATTGTGTCATGATTTCCTATGTTGAAACAGTATGCGTTGTTTCTCTATGAACAAAGATCTCTGACCATTTATGAGGATATGAGAAAATATGGTCTATGCATGCATGAGTATATTTCATTTTAAGTGTGGTAGTAATCGATAAACCCATAGGATCTAAGGAGTAGGAATGTACCATGCATACCAAGGAGCCAAACCAAGTGAATACAATTGAAGTAAATGATGGATCATATCAAACCATGGGGATGACAATAGAAGAATAATGTACCTTGGAATTAGAACTTTCAGGAGAAATTTAATATGAGGAACAAACACTTTTATTGGTACACAGACCAATGGAAAGTAAAATGAGTTCAAGGGAATAAAACCTGTATAAGGATGCATCCCAAGATTTTCATGAAGGTTGCCCCAAGAGCATGAAGGAATAAGCTATGACTTGTCAGCAAACATTTTCTTAGGAGCATGCGTAAACCCAAGAGCTGTGAAGAAACGATAGATGTTGGTTCATGTTGCAGAAATCAATGGATTATTAGAACTTCGTTCATGGACAAGAGAAATTCTGCAACGCTTGTGAGGATGCCCAAGTGTTAGAATGCAAGATTCGCTAAACCTTATACAGAGTAATGATTTGGGTGTGGAATGGATTGATCACCATGACGACTTACTCTTATCATTCTCTTGATATTCGGAATGGTAAATGTGAGAGACTTACCGTGTGAGAGATGATGCTCTTTGAAGCTTTTGTTTAAGCCTTAGAATGGTATGATGAAAGCCCATGTACATGGCAAGTGTTGCTACGCATAGGATATTTTACGGTGAGGATGAAGCCAAGACCCTTCTTACTGCAGGATAACCACAAATCGTAGACCACTATGAGAATCATCGATAGGTTATTTAGAATGGTAACGAGACATGTCAGTTAAGAAGACCCAGTGATGGAAGAAACTTATATCAACAGAAGAGCACTCGATTTTGATGTAAAACATTATGAATATAACACAAGAGCATCACCAAAGTTGTTAGTTTGAAGAATATGAGGAGTCTGATGCCAAGACCCCAGAGGATTGTATTTTTTTGTGGGACTAGTAACTCTCTTTCTAACTGAGGTACCACCCCACATTGCACGAGATTGGATTTGTTAGAAGACCCCCAAACCCTAACCTTTTCTTTCTAGCCTCTTCGAATCTCGAGGACGAGATTCATTTTTTGTGTGGTAGGTTTGTAACATCCCAAATTTTGGTATGTTATAATAATTATTAGATTGGTTGTTTATTTGTTTGAGTGATTGATACTTGAGTGAAATTTGAATTTTTTTAAAACTTTTGAATGAGAGGGAATAAAATGACTTTCCCTTTTTCCTGCGAATTCAAAGTCATCCGTTTAAAATGATTGACAGAAGATAACATGACTTCTTCAACTATAAAGAATTTGAACCATGGTGGAATTTGAGATTCTTTCGGTATTTGATTCGAATTTATTTTTGGCACAAGATTTCAACCAGAAAAAAAATCCTGACAATATATTTGCCAAGCAAGAAAGAGAGGAGGTAACATGACACCCCCAAAATAAATAAAAGTCACAAGAAAATAGTGCCAAAATTTTTAAAGTCAAAACTTGGTTTTTTATTGTATTTAAAAAATAAAATTTTAAATATTTTACTTTGTAAAAAATAAAATGTCCACATGGTGGGAAATAGTTTTCTGATAATTTTGATATATAATACTTCTATATTTGGAATTCTATTTATTTTCTTTTGTACGTTTTACTTTCCTGTTTTTATAAAAAGGAAACAAATCGTTTTATTAGGAAAGCTATCGTGGGTGAGTGGAATATCCGAATCTGGCCCATGATTTCCTTCTTCTTCCTCCGAGCAAACGGTAGCTTCTATGAAACTTCCACCATGGCCCGAGGAACCTTCCTCTTCGGGATTCGCGAGATCCCTTGCTTCCAAGCGGCTCCCACCACTCCTATAAGAATCCCTTCGTCCCTCGTTCCGTTCCCCTAGAGAACTCCAGCTCCCCTCGCCCGACGCCACCATGCCCACCTTGCCGGTTCCTTGCCTGACCGACCGAACTAGGAGCTCGCCAGGAGCGCCTCCTCGCCCAGGAGCACCCCCGAAGCCACCAGACCCCCCGAGAGAGACTCCCTCTGCCAGATCCCCCTCCCCCCGCCGCCATTTCCTAACCGGAGCGCCCCCACCTCGCCGCCTCCAGCCTCGGCCGGCCAGGAGCTCACCCGAGCTTCTCTATCAAGGTAAGGCTCCACCTATCTTGCTCTTATTTATTCCCACCCTTAGATCTCTAATAGATGGCTGAGATTAGAGCTACTTACCCCTTTGATTAATTAGATTAAACCACCGGTTTTCTGCAAGTTAGATTATAAAAACGTAAGGTTTTTCTTATATTGGGGTCGTCCTCTAGATAGCCTAAAACGTGCACACCCCACAACGAATTAGGATCTGCCACGTCACTCTTTAATTTTATTCTTTTCTGTTTTTTATTTCTGAAATAGATTTGAACCTGTTTTTAGATTGCTTATAACTTTTAATCTATAACGCCAATTGAGGTGATTCTTTTTGCATTGGATCACAAATTTTATGTAATTTCTCTAGATATATAATTTGTCCATGTTTGAAAATGTAAATTTTGAATTTAAACAAATTTGGTTTAACCCTTGTTTTGCTTATATCTGGAGTTTAAAAATAGAATTTTAATTGATCCTTTTTGCTACTGATCACTAGTGATGTTATTTACTAGTAATACAATTTTAGAATTTTTGGAATATTTTAAATCATTATTTTATGTAAAACAGATTCTGTTTTAGTCCTTTCTAGGATTATTGTTATTTCTTTTGCTATAATTGTTTTTAATTTATTTTCTTATATACTTGTGAAAGGTTATATTTTGTTTTCTGTTAGTTAAAAGTAGGTTTTAAACAACAACAAAATTTTATTTTATTTAATAGCATGAATTCAACTCTAGTTCGGTAATAACTTGCAAATTGATTTCGTTGCTAGTTTGATGTCCTATTTGAAAATACTTTCAAAAAAATATAGTTTTATGAAAAATACTTTCTGTTATCTCAGTTAATTTATATTTTCTTTTCTATTATTTTATCATTATAGTGTTTTATTTTCTCCTAAGTTTAATTAGAACAAAAACTTTTTAGTGATTGTTGTAGTAGAAGACTCCATAGTTTTTCTTTGAAGTTTATTTTGGATTTCTATTTGATCTTTCTTATTGATTTTATTGCATCAATTTTGTTGTTGTTTGTTATATTGATTGCTAGGATGATTGCTAGTATGATTGCTTATATGAATACTATGTTTGATTATATAGATTTCATTGGAGAGTGACGAATAGTTCTATCAAGTTGTTTCTTGATTGCGATATCTATCTCCATCAACCTTACCAGGCAAGTTCACATTGATCATATTTTTACCTATGGTTTTATTGCATTAGTTTCAACCTTCTTCACCCATTGCATGCAAGTAGGTACTTGGAAACTTTGGGTATTGAGTAGTATGTTATGATAGGCACCGCTACACACTTGTTACTTTGGCTAAGACGTTATTTAGCTATGGTCCTAATAGACGGGGTTTGGTTGAGTGTTTATCATGAGTGTTGTGAGAAACTTAATAATCAAGACCTAAAGACTCCAACACTTGCAAGACCTCAGAATGAAATATACCTCTGGGTGAAGGACGGTTCAGATGGGCTCCATGGGAAAACCAGCGGAGGACCCGGGATGCATGGAGAAGCGCCATGACATCTTGCGGAAAGCTTCAACCATGATCAAAGAGATGGCTGGATATTTCAAGACCCAAGGCTTACCTGCACGTCCACAAGTCATTATGGGCTCTGGCTTGGTTGGACAACGTGGTGACTCTGGACGGGTGGTGCTACGAGATGTAGAAGAACGATAGGATTGGATGGGCACCGACAGAGGCTTAGAGGAACCCGTTGAAAGACCATGTTTTGATCATCCGGTTCTCAAACACCCTGAAGTGCGAGAACTTAAACGGAGGCGATAAAATCTTGTGGGGAACATGTGAAACACTATGCAGAGTACTCAAACCTAATCGATTAGCCGTGTCCACGGTCATGGACAACTTGAGCCAAAGGAACCAAAACTATCAGGAATTCTCAACACCATTAACTTATTTATGTGGGTAATATTGATAATTTGGGTTTGAGAATTGGTTGCTGGAACCATCTCATTAACAACCAACAATGTAGTAATAATTTTCTTTTAGCCCTCTCTTGTTGAAGGAGAAAACTTTGCTTTCCGCTAAAAAACATACAACCCCACCTGCCACATATGCATATAGTATAGATGATATTTTCACCCCTCTTTTGTGACTTGCCGGCATATTCAATATGCTGACCTACACGGCTACAACGTCTTATGTTGTAGATACTTTCTACGACGAGTAAGAGTATGATTCAGGGTTACGGTCTGCACTCAACTTGTTGTTGGTGTTTATTGGGACTCCACTCCCTTGACTGTTTCCGTTGAGACTATGAGGTATATATTAGTTTTACGTTATTTTACATGTGATTGCACTTTGATATATACATTGATGTACTGTGTGTGCTAGCATACTGATCCAGGGATGGCACAGATACACAGAGGCTTGACTCGTATTGAGTCGGGTCACTGTAGGCCCGACAAATCCAGATCTCGATTTCGGGCTCCAAAACTTGATTTAGGATGGAAATAAGCACTTCCAATGCCAAAATTGAAGGTGAAAAGGGAAATTAGGGCTAGGAGATGCGCGCGCGGGGGTGGGAGGTAGATCCAGTTGCCAAACACTAGATCCATGGATCAAAATAAAAAACTCATAAAAATAACAAATAAAAAGAAATTTTTGGGGCTCTTCTTGTGGGGAATTTTCGAATTTGAGGAGAAAAATTCAAACTAACGGCTAGAACATGGGGGCTAGGGCTCCAAATTGGTGGCAACGTGACTCATGATGTTGGAAATATGCCCTAGAGGCAATAATAAAATGGTTATTATCATATTTCCTTGTTCATGATAATCGTCTATTGTTCATGCTATAATTGTATTAACAGGAAACAGTAATACATGTGTGAACAAATAAATCACAATGTGTCCCTAGCAAGCCTCTAGTTGGCTAGCTCGTTAGTCAATAGATGATCATGGTTTCCTGGTCATGGGCATTAGATGTCATTGATAACGGGATCACATCATTGGGAGAATGATGTGATGGACAAGACCCAATCCTAAGCATAGCACTAGATCGTATTCTTCGTATGCTAAAGCTTTTCTAATGTCAAGTGTCTTTTCCCTCGACCGTGAGATTGTGCAACTCCCGGATACCGTAGGAGTGCTTTGGGTGTATCAAACGTCACAACGTAACTGGGTGACTATAAAGGTGCACTACAGGTACCTCTGAAAGTTTCTGTTGGGTTGGTATGAATCGAGATCGGGATTTGTCACTCCGCGTGATGGAGAGGTATCTCTGGTCCCACTCGGTAGAACATCATCATGAGCTCAATGTGACTAAGGAGTTATTCACATGATGACGTGCTACAGAACGAGTAAAGAGACTTACCGACAACGAGATTGAACAAGGTATAGGTATACCGACGATCGAATCTCGGGCAAGTTCTATACCGACAAACAAAGGGAATTGTATACGTGATTGATTGAATCCTTGACATCGTGGTTCATCCGATGAGATCATCGTGGAGAAAGTGTGAGCCATCATGGGTATCCAAACCCCGCTGATGGTTATTGGCCGGAAAGGTGTCTCGGTCATGTCTGCCTGTCTCCCGAACCCGTAGGGTCTACACACTTAAGGTTCGATGACACTAGGGTTATAGGGAATTGTTATACGAGGTCAACGAAAGTTGTTCGGAGTCCCGGATGAGATCTCAGACATCACGAGGAGCTCCGGAATGGTCCGGAGGTAAATACTGATATATAGGATGGATGGTTTTGGACACCGGAAATGTTTCGGGCGTCACCGGTAATGTACCGGGACCACCGAAAATGGTCCCGGGGTCCACCGGGAGGGGCCACCAGCCCCAAGAGGTAGCATGGGCCAAAATAGGGAGGGAAACCAGCCCAACGTGGGCTGGTGCGCCTCCCACAAGGAGGCCCAAGGCCCAGGAGGTGGAGAGAGGGGGGAACCCTAGGCGCTGGTGGGCCTAAGGCCAACCTAGGGGTGCGCCACCCCTCCCCCTGCCTTGGCCGCCGCACCTCCCATCTGGGGGGGTTGCCACACCACCTAGGGTGGGAACCCTAGGGGTGGAACCCTCCTCCCCTCCTCCTATATATAGTGGGGGTTTTGGGGCTGTTTTGCCCGGAGTTTTCCATCTCCCTCGGCGCAGCCCTGCCCCCCCTTCTTCCTCCTATCCCACGATGCTTGGCGAAGCCCTGCCGGAAGACCTCGTCTCTCCATCGACACCACGCCGTCGTGCTGCAGGAGATCTGCCCCAACCTCTCCCTCCTCCTTGTTGGATCAAGGTGCAGGAGACGTCACCAGGTTGCACGTGTGTTGAACGCGGAGGTGCCGTGGTTCAGCACTAGATCGGAATCACACCGCGATCTGAATCGCCGCGAGTACGACTCCATCAACCGCGTTCTAGCAACGCTTCCTCTTAGCGATCTTCGAAGGGATGAATATGCACTCACCCCTATCTCATTGCTGGTCTCTCGATAGGAAGATCTGAATATGAGTAGGAAATTTTTTGAATTTTTGCTACGTTACCCAATAGTGGCATCCGAGCCAGGTTTTCTATGCGTAGATTCTATGCACGAGTAGAACACAAAAGGTTGTGAGCGATGATTTTTCAATTGCTTGCCGCTACCATTCTTATTCTTTTCCGGCGGTATTGTGGGATGAAGCGGCCCGGACCGACCTTACACGTACGCTTACGTGAGACTGGTTCCACCGATAGACATGCACACCGTGCATAAAGGTGGCTAGCGGGTGTCTGTCTCTCCTACTCTAGTCGGATTGGATTTGATGAAAAAGGTCCTTACGAAGGGTAAATAGCTTTGGCATATCATCGTTGTAGCTGTCACGTAGGTAAGAAGGCGTTCTTGCTAGAAACCCAAATCAGCCACGTAAAACTTGCAACAACAATTAGAGGACGTCTAACTTGTTTTTGCAGGGTTTGGCATGTCATGTGATATGGGCAAAGTTGTGATGTTGCATGTATGATGTATGAGATGATCGTGTTATTGTAATAGGTTTCACGACTTGCATGTCGATGAGTATGACAACCGGCAGGAGCCATAGGAGTTGTCTTAATTTATTGTATGAGATGCAACGCCATGTGCTTACTACTTTTACTTCATTGCTAACGGTTAGCTATAGTAGTAGTGATAGTAGTAGTTGGCGTGACGACTTCCCGGAGACACGATGATGGAAATCATGCTATCACGCTGGTGACAATAATGATCATGCGATGCCTGAAGATGGAGATCGAAAGAGCAAAGATGATAATGGCCATATCATGTCACTATATGATTGCATTGTGATGTTTATCATGTTTTTCATCTTATTTCTTAGAACGACGGTAGCATAATAAGATGATCCCTCTTAAAATTTCGAGAACGTATTCCCCTAAGTGTGCACCGTTGCCAAGGATTGTTGTCTCGAAGCACCACGTGATGATCGGGTGTGATAGATTCTAACGTTCGCATACAACGGGTGTAAACCAGATTTACACACGCGAAACACCTAGGTTGACTCGATGAGCTTAGCATGTACAGACATGACCTCAAATACAAGAGACCGAAAGGTCAAACATGAGTTGTATGGTTGAATATGATCAGCATGAAGTTTCTCACCATGATGACTAGTCCATCTCACGTGATGATCGGAGACGGGTTAGTCAACATGGATCATGTATCACTTAGATGACTGGAGGGATGTCGATTTAAGTGGGAATTCATACTTAATTTGATTAAATGAACTTAATTTTCATGAACTTAGTCTAAAAGTTGTCTTTATAAATATTGTAGATGGCCAACATCAACCTCAATTTCAACGCATTCCTAGAGAAAAACAAGCTGAAAGATGATGGTAGCAACTATGCGGACTGGGTTCGCAACTTGAAGCTCATCCTTGAAGCATCTAAAAAGGCTTATGTCCTTGATGCGCCGCTAGGTGACCCTCCCGCTCCCGCAGCAGCCCAGGACATTGTGAACGTCTGGCAAACGCGGAGTGATGACTACTCTCTGGTTAGGTGTGGCATGTTATACAGTTTGGAAACGGGGCTCCGAAGGCGTTTTGAGCAACACGGTGCATATGAGATGTTCCAAGAGCTGAAGCTAGTTTTTCAAGCTCTTGCCCGTGTCGAGAGATATGAAGTCTCCGACAAGTTCTTTAGCTGTAAGATGGAGGAGAACAGTTCTGTCAGTGAGCACATACTCAAAATGTCTGGGTTACACGGTCGTCAGACTTCACTTGGAGTCGAAATTCCGGATGATGCTATAATTGACAGAATCCTCCAGGCTCTCCCACCAAGCTACAAAAGGTTTTGTGCTGAACTACAACATGCAAGGGATGGAGAAGACCATTCCCGAGTTATACTCGATGCTCAAGTCTGCAGAAGTAGAAATCAAGAAAGAGGATCAAGTGTTGATGGTCAACAAGACCACTAGTTTCAAGAAGGGCAAGGGTAAGAAGAACTTCAAGAAAGACGACAAATCCGTTGCCACTCCCGGCAAGCCAGATGCCGGAAAGAAGAAAAAGAATGGACCCAAGCCTGAGACTGAGTGCTTCTATTGCAAGGGAAAAATGTCACTGGAAGCGGAACTTCCCCAAATACTTAGTGGACAAGAAGGCCGGCAACGTCAAAGGTATATGTGATATACATGTTATTGATGTGTACCTTACTAGCGCTCGTAGTAGCTCCTGGGTATTTGATACCGGTGTTGTTGCTCACATTTGCAACTCAAAGGAGGAACTGTGGAATAAGCGGAGACTGGCCAAGGACGAGGTGACGATGCGCATCGGGAATGGCTCCAAGGTCGATGTGATCGTCGTCGGCACACTACCTCTACATCTACCGTCGGGATTAGTTTTAAACCTTAATAATTGTTATTTAGTACCAGCTTTGAGCATGAATACTGTATCAGAGTCTTGCTTAATGCGAGATGGCTACTCATTTAAGTTAGAGAATAATGGTTGTTCTATTTATATGAGTGATATGTTTTATGGTCATGCTCCGCTGGTGAATGGTTTATTCTTGATGAATCTCGATCGTGATGTTACACATATTCATAGTGTGAGTACCAAAAGTTGTAAAGTTGATAATGATAGTCCCACATACTTGTGGCACTGCCGCCTTGGTCATATCGGTGTTAAGCGCATGAAGAAGCTCCATACTGATGGACTATTAGAGTCTCTTGACTATGAATCATTTGACACATGCGAACCGTGCCTCATGGGCAAGATGTCTAAGACTCCATTCTCAGGAATAATGGAGAGAGCAACCAACTTACTGGAAATAATACATACTGATGTGTGTGGTCCAATGAACGTTGAAGCTCGCGGTGTCTATCGTTATGTTCTCACTCTCACCGATGATTTGAGTAGGTATGGGTATATCTGCTTGATGAAGCACAAATCTGAGATGTTTGAAAAGTTCAAGGAATTTCAAAGTGAGGTCGAGAATCAATGTGACAGAAAAATTAAGTGTCTACGATCTGATCATGGAGGAGAATATTTGAGTCACGAGTTTGGCACGCACCAAAGGAAGTGTGGAATCGTTTCACAACTGACGCCGCCTGGCACACCGCAACGCAACGGAGTGTCTGAACGTCATAATCGCACTTTATTAGATATGGTATGATGTATGATGTCTCTTACCTACTTACCGCTATCATTTTGGGAATACGCATTAGAAACTGCAGCATTCACTTTAAATAGGGCACCGTCTAAATCCGTTGAGACGACACCGTATGAACTATGGTTTGGCAAGAAACCTAAGTTGTCATTTCTTAAAGTTTGGGGCTGCGATGCTTATGTGAAGAAACCTCAACCAGAAAAGCTCGAACCCAAAGCGGAGAAATGTGTATTCATAGGATACCCTAAGGAAACTATTGGGTACACCTTCTATCTTAGATCCGAAGGTAAAACCTTTGTTGCCAAGAACGGATCCTTTCTAGAGAAAGATTTTCTCTCGAAAGAAGTAAGTGGGAGGAAAGTAGAACTTGATGAGGTAATTACACCCCCTCTCGAACAGGAAAGTAGCGCAGCGCGGGAAATTGTTCCTGTGGCGCGTGCACCAACTGAAGAGGAAGTTAATGATAATGATCATGAAGCTTCAGATCAAGTTACTACTGAACCGCGAAGGTCCACAAGGGTACGCTCCGCACCAGAGTGGTACGGCAACCCTGTGATGGAAATCATGTTGTTAGACAACGGTGAACCTTCGAACTGTGAAGAAGCGATGGCGGGCCCGGATTCCAACAAATGGCTTGAAGCTATGAAATCCGAGATAGGATCCATGTATGAGAACAAAGTATGGACTTTGGTGGACTTGCCCGATGACCGGCGAGCCATAGAAAATAAATGGATCTTCAAGAAGAAGACTGATGCAAACGGTAATGTAACCGTTTATAAAGCTCGACTTGTCGCAAAGGGTTTTTGACAAATTCAAGGAATTGAGTACGAAGAGACTTTCTCTCCCGTAGCGAAGCTGAAATCAGTCTAAATCATGTTAGCAATTGCCGCCTTTTATGATTATGAAATTTGGCAAATGGACGTCAAAACAGCGTTCCTTAACGGGAATCTTAAGGAAGGATTGTATATGATGCAACCAGAAGGTTTTGTCGACCCTAAGGGTGCTAACAAAGTGTGCAAGCTCCAGCGCTCCATCTATGGGCTGGTGCAAGCATCTCGGAGTTGGAACATTCGCTTTAATGAGGTGATTAAAGTGTTTGGGTTCATACAGGTTTATGGAGAAGCATGTTTGTACAAGAAAGTGAGTGGGAGCTCTGTAGCTTTCCTCATACTGTATGTGGATGACATATTATTGATCGGGAATAATATAGAGATGTTGGAGAGCATAAAGGCCTATTTCAACAAGAGTTTTTCGATGAAGGACCTTGGAGAAGCTGCATACATATTAGGCATCAAGATCTATAGAGATAGATCGAGACGCCTCATGGGTCTTTCGCAAAGTACATACCTTGACAAAATATTGAAGAAGTTCAATATGGAAAACTCAAAGAAAGGGTTCTTGCCAGTTTTGCAAGGTATGAGATTGAGTAAGACTCAGTCGCCGACCACGGCAACAGATAGAGAGAAGATGAGTACTGTCCCCTACGCCTCAGCCGTAGGCTCTCCTATGTATGCCATGCTGTGTACCAGACCTGATATAAACCTTGCCATAAGTTTGGTAGGGAGGTACCAAAGTGATCCCGGTATGGAACACTGGACAACAGTCAAGAATATCCTTAAGTACCTAAAGAGGACTAAGGAAATGTTTCTCGTTTATGGAGGTGACGAAGAGCTCGTCGTAAAGGGTTACGTCGACGCTAGCTTCGACACAGGTCCGGGTGACTCTAAGTCACAGACCGGATACGTATATGTTTTGAATGGTGGGGCAGTGAGCTGGTGCAGCAGCAAGCAAGAAGTCGTGGCAGCATCTACATGTGAAGCGGAGTACATAGCTGCTTCTGAAGTAGCTCATGAAGGAATTTGGATGAAGGAGCTCATCACCGACCTTGGAGTGGTTCCAAGCACGTCGGGTCCAATGACACTCTTCTGTGATAACACTGGGGTCATTGCCATAGCCAAGTAGCCCAGGTTTCACCGGAATACGAAGCACATCGAACTCCGCTACAACTCCATCCAGGACCATGTCCAGAGTGGAGTAATAGAGATTTGTAAAGTACATACGGATCTGAATGTTGTAGACCCGTTGACTAAACCTCTTCCACGAGCAAAACATGATCAACACCATAATGCTATGGGTGTTCGATACATCACAATGTAACTAATTACTGACTCTAGTGCAAGTGGGAGACTGTTGGAAATATGCCCTAGAGGCAATAATAAAATGGTTATTATCATATTTCCTTGTTCATGATAATCGTCTATTGTTCATGCTATAATTGTATTAACAGGAAACAGTAATACATGTGTGAATAAATAGATCACAATGTGTCCCTAGCAAGCCTCTAGTTGGCTAGCTCGTTAGTCAATAGATGATCATGGTTTCCTGGTCATGGGCATTAGATGTCATTGATAGTGGGATCACATCATTTGGAGAATGATGTGATGGACAAGACCCAATCCTAAGCATAGCACTAGATCGTATTGTTCGTATGCTAAAGCTTTTCTAATGTCAAGTGTCTTTTCCTTTGACCATGAGATTGTGCAACTCCCGGATACCGTAGGAGTGCTTTGGGTGTATCAAACGTCACAACGTAACCGGGTGACTATAAAGGTGCACTACGGGTACCTCTGAAAGTGTCTGTTGGGATGGTACGAATCGAGATCGGGATTTGTCACTCCGCTTAACTAAGAGGTATCTCTGGGCCCACTCGGTAGAGCATCATCATGAGCTCAATGTGACTAAGTAGTTAGTCACACGATGACGTACTACGGAACGAGTAAAGAGACTTACCGATAACGAGATTGAACAAGGTAAAGGTATACCGACGATCGAATCTCGGGCAAGTTCTATACCGACAAACAAAGGGAATTGTATACGGGATTGATTGAATCCTTGACATCGTGGTTCATCCAATGAGACCATCGTGGAGCAAGTGGGAGCCACCATGGGTATCCAGACCCCGCTGATGGTTATTGGCCGGAAAGGTGTCTCGATCATGTGTGCCTGTCTCCCGAACCCGTAGGGTTTACACACTTAAGGTTCGATGACGCTAATGTAATAGGGAATTGTTATACAAGGTTACCAATAGTTGTTCGGAGTCCCGGATGAGATCTCGGACGTCACGAGGAGCTCCGAAATGGTCCGGAGGTAAAGATTGATATAGAGGATGGATGGTTTTGGACACCGGAAATGTTTCGGGCGTCACCGGTAATGTACCGGGACCACCGGGACCACCGGAAATGGTCCCGGGGGTCCACCAGGAGGGGACACCAGGCCCAAGAGGTAGCATGGGCCAAAATAGGGAGGGCAACCAGCCCAAAGTGGGCTGGTGCGCCTCCCATAAGGAGGCCCAAGGTGCGGGAGGTGGAGAGAGGGGGGAACCCTAGGCGTTGGTGGGCCTAAGGCACACCTAGGGGTGCGCCACCCCCTCCCCCTGCCCTGGCCACCGCACCTCCCATCTCGGGGGCTGCCGCACCACCTAGGGTGGGAACCCTAGGGATGGCACCCCCCTGCCCTCCTCTTATATATAGTGGGGGTTTTGGGGCTGTTTTGCACGCAGTTTTCCATCTCCCTCGGCGCAGCCCTGCCCCCCCTCTTCCTCCTATCCAACGGTGCTTGGCGAAGCCCTGCCGGGAGACCTCGTCTCTCCATCGACACCACGCCATTGTGCTGCAGGAGATCTTCCCCAACCTCTCCCTCCTCCTTGCTGGATCAAGGTGCGGGAGACGTCATCGGGCTGCACGTGTGTTGAACGCGGAGGTGCCGTGGTTCGGCACTAGATCGGAATCACACCGCATCTGAATCGCTGCGAGTACGACTCCATCAACCGCGTTCTAGCAATGCTTCCGCTTAGCGATCTTCAAAGGTATGAAGATGCACTCACCCCTCTCTCGTTGTTGGTCTCTCCATAGGAAGATCTGAATATGCGTAGGAAATTTTTTGAATTTATGCTACGTTACCCAATACATGATACCAAGATGATACGGGGCAAACCTGAGGGTGTCCCGATCTTCTTGAATTGGAGGTGGATTGGAGGAAGAACACGATGAACATGAATAACACACGGGGCAAACATGGAAAAATTAAAGGGAAAACACTCTATTGGATAAGATCCACACCAAGCACTTCTCAAATCACAAGCAATACATAAGTTGCTTGAAGATCCAAAAAACAACAAAAATAAAGATACATGGGTAGTTCATCTAAATATCTAGGAGAGACGGGTCTTGAATCCAAGATGGATCTTCCCTTGAAAGGGGCTTTGACATCCTCTAGGGATCTTCTCCGGTGGAGGCCTCGATCTCCATATGAGAAGTAGAGGAAGGATCAAAGTTCATCTATGAATGAGCTATCACTTTGATAACTCTAGAACGGAGGAGGTGAAGATCTATTTATAGTGCAAGGTTAGATGGGGTGAGAGGGAAGGATACATGGGGCTTTGGCCCGCATCTACCCTTGTAGGGACCGTGTGTCTAGGTTGGGGGCCCGGATGTCCGAGGCTTCAAGACGGGTGATATGTACGTGTTGTGGGCCAAGTAATCGAGACATCAAGACGGATGTTTGGGCTAGACCTGGTTAGAGAGCGATGGTTTCGGCTGTCCTCGAGCCAGATTTTGAGCGGAGGCCGGATGTCCAGACCGTGTAGCTCTTTTGGACCTGCCTTGTTGCTAGCCGGGTCTACACGCACCGGATGTTCACCCATTGTATATTCGTGAGCTCCATCTTCTTCCGTCATCGCTTTCAGGCTTCCCTCATGGTTGGTGTAGGTGTTCCTTGGTGCTTGCACTCCTCTTCGTCATTCGTGAAGCTCCAAAAATACCTATGTATGCACACGAGAGGAGTGTCAAGTAGTATACCATCCACGAATGGGTGAAGTGAACATGTGTAAAGGAGATTATTCACCTTTATATATTTGAAGTGGATGTCGCACATGTCACTTGCCAAATGGACTCTTGCCATGGTGATGTTCTTAGGATGTTCCGCATCACTTCATCAACATACTCACAATTGTTCTTCAATGAAAGTAAGCCCTCTGCCCTGATGTAATTGATTTATACCATCCCGCATTCAATTTATGCTTCACACTCCAATTAGCATCGAATCTACCTCTCAATTTGATTTGGGACTGGATTTAAGCATACCTAATTAGGGATTGGAGCGATGCAAATGGTATTGAGTTGAATTTTCATAGGGTCGAATCCACCTCACTTTCATATGCGTATTGCACTAGAGGCGTGGGTTAAACCAAACCTACCTCTAGTTCATATGTTCATATGGTTATTGCACAAGGGGTGGGGTTAAATCCACCTTACCTCCTATTCATATGTTCGTATGTGTATTCTACAGAGGGAGAGGGTTTAATCTAGCTTACCTCCATTCATATGTTCATAAGTGTATTACACTAGAGAGGGGTAATACATCTCCAATGTGTAAGATTGTTACATGTTGTTATATTATCATTCTTGGATGTTATATAATCATTTTATAGCAACTTTACATCATTTTTTGGGACTAACCTATTGACATAGTGCCAGTGCGAGCTACTTTTATTTGCTTGTTTTTTCCTTTGCAGAAAATCAATATGAGATGAAGTCCAAATGCCATGAAACTTTTTGGAGATTTTTTAGACTAGAAGGAAACTTGAGGACCAAGGATGCCAACCAGGTGAGGTCCTGACGGCCCACTAGGCACCAGGGCGCGCCTTGGGCCCCTGGTGCACCTTGGTGGGTAGTAGGGGCCTCGGGAACCTCCTCCACCGCCTCTGAGCTCTATAAAGACCCCAATATTCCAGAAACCTTAGAAGAGAAGACAAAAAATTGTTTCAGCCGCCCCAAGTTCCTGAAGCCATGAGATCCAATCTAGAACCTGTTCCGGAGGGGAACACAATCACGGAGGGGTTCATCATTCTCATTGTAGTTCCTCTGATGATGCGTGAGTAGTTCATATCAGACCTACGGGTCTGTAGGCAGTAGCTAGATGTCTTTCTCTCTCGTTTTGCTTCTCAATACATTGGTCTCTTGGATATCTATTTAATTTAGCTCTTTATTTTGCGGTGTGTTTGTTGGGACCCGATGAACTGTGAGTTTATGATCAGATCTATGAAATTATATCCATGCTTGATTATTATAGCCTCGTATTTATTCTTCGATATTTGGGTTTTGTTCATCCAACATGATCTTTTTATCTTACAATGGGAAGAAGTGCTTTGTGATGGGTTCTCTCTTGCGGTGCTCAATCTCAGTGACAGGAAGAGACATGACACACATATATGGTTGCTATTAAGGATAAAATGATGGGACCTATTCCTACATGAATAGATATTGTTTACATCATGTCATCGTTCTTAAAGAATTACTCCATTTCTCCACGAACCTAATACACTAGATGCATGCTGGATAGCGATCGATGTGTGGAGTAATAGTAGTAGATGCACGCAAGAGTCGGTTGGCTTGTATTGTACGTGATGCCTATATACATGATCATTGTCTTGAATATCATCATAATTATTCGGTCTTCTATGAAATTCCCAACCTTAATTTGTCTACCCACCGTTTGCTATTTTCTTGAGAGAAGTCACTAGTGAAACCTATGGCCCCGGGGTCTATTTTACATCATCTATTTGCAAGATCTATTTTGTTATTCGCGTTTCCAATTTATTTTCTATTTTACTTTTAGATATATATTATCGAAAACCCAAAAATACCTTGTTGTGTTTTATTTACCATTACTTTATTTGCATCTATCAATCTATCCTTCTACCGTTTTATGTTACCCACAAGGGATTAACAACAACTTCACGCGTTGGGTTGCGAGGATTTGTTATTTGTGTGTAGGTACCGCTTACATAATCTTGTGCATCTTCCTACTGGATTGATACCTTGGTTTCATAACTGAGGGAAATACTTGTCGTCATTGTGCTACATCACCCTTTAACCTTGGAGGGAAACCAACACAATCAGCGAGGAGTCAAGATTTCTAGCGCCGTTGCCGGGGAAGATCAAGATAAGGTCTATCAAGTTTCCACACATAAACTTTCATCTCCTTGAAATTACATTATTTTCCATTTGCCTCACGTTTTCCTCTCCCCCACTTCACAAAAAAATTGCCTTTTTATTTGCCTTATTTCCATTTGTAATTTTCTTGCCGGATCTCTTGTTTGCTTGTGTTCTTGCTTGCCTTATCACCATGGCAAGTTCCTCCCTCGCTATGAGCACCCCGTGAGATTGAAGTTCTCAATTTTAAGCAACGGGGAGGAGAAAGTTTGAAAGATGCTTGGTATAGGATTTGTAATGTTCATGATATATCCATCCACAAGCAATCTACTACCGTTCATTTTTGATATTTTTTATGTGGGAACTGCTACTTGGTATAGATTTGTTCCTGACACTATCACTGGGAAAATTTCTTAAGTTGTCCACCCTCCGATGCTCTTAATGCCATGGGAAGTTTATTGGGGTCTCCGCCTATCATTATAAATGAAACAATTTTAACTCTCGGGCATGTTATGCAAAGTTTAGTTATGCTATTGAAAAGAAAAATCTTACCAAAGAGCATGTTGAAAATTTGGATAAAAGGGTGCAAGATCTTGTTAATCGTATTTGTTCAAATATGGGAGAAGCTATTAAAATGCTAAAAGAGAAATAACCCATAAATAATGAACGGCTAGTAGAGAGTCCGGCTCGAATTGATAAATTGGAAGAAATTTTTAGTAACTTGAGCATGACTTTTTCTTCCATTGAAACTATTGAGAAAGCTCCTCCTAGCAAGAAAACTACCCAAACTCCCAAGAACAAGGGTGCCACTTCTAGCAAAAACAACGTAGATCTTAAGATGACTAGGGCTCACTTCAACTTGAATGAACTTCCTCATATGAATAGATTCTTTAAATTTATTCCAAGGAGTTTAATTTTTGAGAACATGCATGCTAGATCTCTAAGAAATTATGGATATGTGATTAAGGAGTTGGAAACTAAGGATAACAACACTTGAAATCTACGCTTTATGCCTAACTAGGGGCGTAAAACGACAACGCTTGTTGGGAGGCAAGAAACTGAATAAAATTAATTTTTCACTTTTATTTTATGTTCTTGAGTATTTTTAAAATTATGCTAATGTTATTATTTTGTTTTCTTATGTTTCAATTAGTGTTTTTGCCAAGTAAAGCCTTTAGGATCATGTTGGGTAATAGTTGCTTTGATCTTGTTGGAAAATAGAAACTTCTATGTCCAGTATATGAAATTCTAAAAATCACAGAAGCAAAGAAAATGTCTGAAGTTATTACACAAGATTTATATATAAATTTCCTATGTTTTCCTAATTTTTCAGAATTTTTGGAGTTATAGAAGTATGTGTAAAATTCGAGTCTTTACAAACTGTTTTGTTTTTGACAAATTTTGTTTTCTTTGTGTTATGTGCTTATTTGATTATTCTATGCTTTGTATCGGGGGGTATAAGCCATGGTAAAGTTAGAATACAGTAGGTATAATGCAAAACAAAATTCAAAATGGTTCCAACAATACCTAAAGTAAAGTTTGGTTCTCTTATAATAACGGATCTCACGAAAGTTTTGTTGAGTTTTGTGTGATTGAAGTTTTCAAGTGTTGGGTGAGATCATGATGGGTGAAGGAATAAGGAGTGATAAAAGCCTAACATTGGGGATGCCCCATGGAACCCCAAGTTAATACCCAAAGAGTACCAAGCAACTAAGCTTGGGGATGCCCTGAAAGGCATCCCCTCTTTGTTCTAACAACCATCGGTAATTTTACTTGGAGTTATATTTTTATTCGTCACATATCATGATTTTTCTTAGAGCGTCTTGTATTATATGATTTGTTTTATTGGTTTTCTGGTTAGTTCTACATAATAAACCTTTCTGGACACACCTATTTGAGAGAGCCAAATTATGCTATGATTTGTTAGAAACGCTCTTTATGCTTCACTTAAATTTTTTAGAGCCGTGGAATTGCTCTAGTGCTTCACTTATATATTTTCGAGCATGATGGTGTTGTTATTTTGAAGAGATTTTCTCTCATGCTTAACTTATATTTTTTTTGAGATTTAGTAGAAATTTTGAAAAAAATCCTCTGTTGCTTCACTTATATTATTTTGAGAGTTGAAAATTTTAAAGAAACTTGTGCTCTCGTTCTTCACTTATATTTGTTTGAGAGCTTGTTATTTGCAATGGGAATTCTATTTAAATTAAATTAGTCCTAAAGTGATAGATATCCAGGGAGATATAATAAAAACTTTCATGAAGATCATTGGATGTTAAACTTGATTCTTTGCAATAGTTTTGTGATATGAAGATAGTGATATGTGAGTTGTGTTGATGAGTAATTATACTTTAGTAAGAATATTGGTGTTAAGGTTTGTGATTCCCTCTGCATGTACATGAAGTCAATAATTATGCTATGAAATTACATCCTACTTGTTTTGCACTATTTGGTGTTAGTTATGTTTAATTTCCGGTTCTGATGGTTTTCGTTCCTTGGTTGGGCACTTCTCAATCTATTTGCTAGCCTTCACTTGTACTAAGCGGGAATAATGCTTGTGCATCCAAATCATAAACCCAAAGTTGTGCCAAATGAGCCCGCAATACCTACCTATATGTGATATTTCAGTGTTGTTCTATGCAAATTTGCAAGGGCTAGCTCTAATGTTCAAAATAAACTTCTGTTTTATGTGCATGTACCGCTTATGAAGCAGCGAGGGGTGGCTGGTATCTTCCATGTTAAATAGGTTATTCTCAAGATGAGCATTTATTCACTAGGTCATTGCACGAGAGTATGACAGTAATAGGGATGTCCAGTCCCAAAATGCAAAGAAAAATTATTTTATGTTGTCAAATATAAATTCCTAGGAAAGTGTTGGTATGGACGGTACCCATGGATGCGGCTAGTCGTCGAGTGTGAAAGAACGGTGGAAAAAGGAATACAAGTTTTTTTAGTTTGGGAACTGCATATGATTTGTTTAGCATGGAAGATAGTCATTTTCGTTAACAGGAAAAGCATATCACCCGAAATATTTTATCTCTAAGTTTTTTCACTTTCATCTCTGGCACCTCTACAAATCTCTGCTTTCTTGTGTGAAGGGCCTATCTATTTACTTTATGCATTTTTTTATTTTGAATTTGAGTCTCCAACTTCTGTTATAAAGCACCAACAGAGGAACACTGTTATCATACTTGAGCATTGGATGTAGCTAATATTTGGGTATGTTGCATGAATGATCAATGATGGAGCATGATGGCTAGGGATAGCCTTATTTAGCGTTGATATTTTGAAATACTTGGTTGCTTGTTGATATGCTTGAGTATTGAAGTTTTCATGTCAAATTATGGACTATTGCTTCGAATCATCTACAAGTTCATATGTCCATGCTAAAAAGAAAGGAATAAGATGAATATGTTAGGCAACATTCCACATAAAAAAATTGTTTTATCATTACCTTCTCGAGGACGATCAGGAATTAAGCTTGAGGATGTTGATACGTCTCCAACGCATCTATAACTTTTTATTGTCTGTGCTGCTATATTATCATTCTTGGATGTTTTATAATCATTTTATATCAATTTTTGGGACTAACCTATTGACATAATGCCCAATGCGAGTTGTTTTTTTTTCTTGTTTTTTCCTTCACAAAAAATAAATATTAGATGAAGTCCAAATACCATGAAACTTTTCGGAGAATTTTTTGGACCAGAAGGAAACTTGAGGACTAAGGATGCAAAGCAGGGGAGGTCGAGGCGGCCCACTAGGCACCAGGGCGGGCCCTGGGCCCCTAACGTGCCCTGGTGGGTAGTGGGGGACTCTGGCACCTCCTTCACTGCCTCTAAGCTCTATAAATACCCCAATATTCCAGAAACCCTAGAAGAGAAGACGAAACATTGTTTTAGCCACCGCATGTTCCAGAAGCCATGAGATCCAATCTAGAGCCCATTCCTGAGGGGAACATGGTCATACAGGGGTTCATCATCCTCATTAGTGCTCCTCCGATGATGTGTGAGTAGTTCATATCAGATCTACACATCTGTAGGTAGTAGCTAGATGGATTTCTCTCTCATTTTCCTTGTCAATACAATGGTATCTTGAAGATCTATTTGATCTAAGTCTTTCTTTTGCGGTGTGTTTGTCGGAATCCGATGAACTATGAGTTTATGATCAGATCTATGAAATTATATCCATGCTTGATTATTATAGCCTCGTATTTATTCTTCGATATTTGGTTTCTGTTTGGCCAACTTGATCTTTTTATCTTTCAATGGGAAGAGGTGCTTTGTGATGGGTTCTATATTGCGGTGCTCAATCTCACTGACAGAAAGTGACATGACACGCATATATCATTGCTATTACGGATAAAACAATGGGGGTCTATTCCTACATGAATAGTTCTTTTCTACATGATGGCATCATTCTTAAAGCATTAATCCATTTCTCCATGAACTTAATACAATAGATGCATGCTCGATAGGGGTTGATGTGTGGAGTAATAGTAGTAGATGCACGCAGGAGTTGGTCTACTTGTCTTGGATGTGATGCCTATATACATGATCATTGTCTTGGATATCGTCATAATTATTCGCTCTTCTATAAATTGCCCAATAGTAATTTGTCTACCCCATTGTTTGCTATTTTCTCCAGAGAAGTAACTAGTGAAACCTATGGCCCCCAGTTCTATTTTACATCATTTATTTGCAAGATCTATTTTGCTATATGCGTTTCAAATGTATTTTCTCTTTTATTTTCAGATCTATATTATAAAAAACCCAAAAATACCTTGATGTGTTTTATTTACCATTACTTTACTTATATCTATCAATTTATCCTTTTACCATTTTATTTTACCCATGAGGTATTGACAAGCCCTACACGCGTTGAGTTGCGAGGATTTGTTATTTGTGTGTAGGTACCGCTTATATAGTCTTGTGGATCTTCCTACTCGATTGATACCTTGGTTTCATAACCTAGGGAAATAATTTTCGTTGTTGTGCTACATCATCTTTAAGCTTGGAGGGAAACCAACACAATCAGCGAGGAGTCAAGGGGGGTGGCAAATAAAGCTCATCTCATGTTCATATGTGTATTGCACTAGGGGGTGTTTAAAATTGAGCTTACCTCATGTTCATATGTATATTTTCACTAGGGGTTAAATCAAGCTTACCTCATGTTCGATGCAGATTGATCAGGCTGCTTTGAGGAACTCCTCCAAGGGCAAGGAGGTTGTGTCTGCCAAGAAGAGCACGACAATGGTGTAGCTCGACATCGTCCCTAGGAGTCTGGAGAATTATGATCATTTCCATGAGGACGCCTGAAAGGATCGATATGGTTGACTAGAGGGGGGGTGAATAGGCAACGACCACTTTTTAATTAATCTTAGCAAGTTAGGGTAAGCAACATACGGGTTCACTAAAATAGCAACAACGAGGTGAACCTATATGAAGCTGACAACAAGAACAACTAAGACAAGTAAGAGATGGACAACAACATAAGCATACACGAAGTAAAGGTTAGAGATAACCACAAGTGGAACCAATAAAGACGAGGATGTGTTACCAAAATTCCTTCCCTTTGACAAGAAGTATGTCTCCGTTGGAGCAGTGTGTGGGCACAATTCTCCCCAATAAGCCACTAGGGCCACCGTATTCTCCTCACGCCCTCATACGATGCAAGGTACCGTGATTCCACTATAGGTGCCCTTGAAGGCGGCGACCGAACCTTCACAAACAAGGTTGGGGCAAACTCCACACAATGCTTGGAGGCTCCCAACAAGACCACGAAGCTTCACCACAATGGAATGTGGCTCCAAGGTGACCTCAACCGTCTAGAATGCTCAAACACCCAAGAGTAACAAGATCCGCAAGGGATTGGTGGGGGAATCAACTTTTCTCTTGGTGGAAATGTAGATCTAGGCCTTCTCAACCAATCCCTGAAGAATCAACAAGTTTGATTGGCTAGGGAGAGAGATCGGGCACATTGGAGCTTAGGGAGTAACAATGGAGCTTGGGAGGGTCAAAGGTAGGGTTCTACAGCAAGAAGAACCCCTTATATAGTGGGGGGGAATCCAACCGTTTTCCCACTCACAGCCCTAGCCTAGCGGTACTACCGCTGGCTGCAGCCGTACTACCGCTGGCACTCCAGCGGTACTACCGCTGGCTGCAGCGGTACTACCGCTAGAACTCCAGCGGTACTACCGCTGGGCCCATGGTAGTGCAGAAGCACTACCAGGCCAACCACCGCCAACAAAGTCTTCGCAAAAAGGTCCGACGAAGTACAGCCGCTAGGAAGGCAGTACTAAGCTCCTGGAGCGGTACTACCGCTGACCAGGGGCGGTACTACCGCCAGCACAGGGTACTACCGCCAACACTAGCCGTACTACCGCTAGGGCGAGCGGTACTACCGCTAGGCCTAGCGGTACTACCGCTAGGCACAGCGGTACTACCGCTGAGAGACCTTTTGCTTAGATGAGATAAAAACAGAGGCGGGAGCCACTCCAAAGTTGCAGGTAAGGGGAAAGGAGATAAAGTGTGTGCGTGCAAGATTGATTCCACCCAAACCTTTCCACTACGGGTCCCCTCTTAATAATACGGCGTTCTTTTGACTCAAAGAAGGAGAATCGTAGAGTACACCGTGGTTCTGTTCCATGGAAAGAGGGGGCGAGTCGTCTTGTGCCGTTGACATGTGTTATCTGAAATCTTAACACACACAATTAGTCCTTTGCGGTACTGTCATCAATCACCAAAATTACTTAGGCATAAACCACGCCCTAACAATCTCCCCATTTTTGGTGGATTGATGACAATACCAGATTTGCACATTGAATAGCATGTGAACATAAAGATAGTGGTATAGAAAAATAAGGAGCATATGACTCACAACATATGATAGAAATAAGTCTCACACTAGTTCAAGTCTCACATCACACAAAGAAAAGATAGCAAATAAAATCAAACCAAGTTCAAAGCAAACACGATAAGATAAGCAAAGCTCAAATCTCAAATCCAGCTCCTAGACTCTCTCCCCCTTTGGCACAAGACACCAAAAAGGGGCACACCTAATGACACAGGTGGTCACTCCTCATCCTCATCAGCCCCAGACTCGTCCATGGCATCCGGATCGTCCTGCTCCTCCTCATTGTCCTCCTCAGACGCCTCCTCCTCTGCATCAGACCACTGATAACCTTGAGCCCGCATCCAAGCAGTCTCTGGAGTGATGTCGTCCTTTGAGTCGCTGGAGATATCAACATCAAGTGTCCTCAGGACACGCTTGTGCCTTTGACGGTTCTCCTTCTGGGCCACATGTGTCTGATACTGTCCCTTGGCCTGGATACATAGGAGAGTCTTCATTTTATCCTTCAGTTTCACTGCCCAAAATGGCATAGCAGAAGAGTGGGACTGAGAAGCGGGGCCTCTTTCAGCAGCAGTCTATGTGTCAATGTCGATGTGCTCAGACGAAGTGGATGCGTTGGCCCATTTGTCCTTGTTGCGGAGCCTGATAGGACCATGCACAAAGTAATCAGCCTGAAGGTGGAACTCCTCAATCAAATAGACGTCGTGCCACCTCTGGCGAATATAGGAAAACAAGTAGGGCCCGTAGATGGGAACCTTGCGGTTCATGATGCAGTTCCAGAGCTCATTGAACATCACGTCAGAATTATGGAGAGGGGCAGATTCCTTAGTCATAGCCTCCTCACAAAGCAGAAGCATCTCAGCTAGATAACCATGCACCTCGTCAAAGTTGCCAATGCGAGGAAAGAGAGTGTTGCGGAAGATCCGATCCATGATATCTAGATGCTTGGGGAGCATACCTTTCTTCACATAAAGTTGCTGCAACCTGTCCTTGGCAGGAGCCCTAGTAGATGAAGCTGGAGCATGAGGACGCGACCCAAGAGGATTGTCAGCTCCCTGAAAGTCGACCTTGAGAAGCTTCATGAATTCTGACCAGGAACCTGTCATCTTCTGACTACCAGTCATCCAAGTCATGGTGCGCTCTTCATCAGGCGAGAAGTGAATAGTGACATAGAATTGGGCGACAACATCTGGATCAAAGTCGCGCTTGAAGGTGATGATCTCCTTAATGCCAAGCTTGTCAATCAAAAAGAGAGCCTCACCAAAGTAATCCAGGTTCCGCTGAAGGTGAGCCAAGTAAATCCACTGAACTCGAACAAACATCTTCTTGAAGTGCTTGATGATGTCGCGACAGATCCTACAGTGATCCCGTGACCAAACATGCTCGATATCCTTGATCTAAGCCTTCTCTTCTAGATAGTGATTTTTGGTGCGGAACCGCAGAAAATCCTTAGGGGGCATAGTGCGAATGTTGACCCCCTTGTCCTTGTGAGATGTCTTCTTAAAAGTCTTCTTTTTGGGTTGCAGACCGGAAGTGGCGGAGCCCTCTGGAGCATCTGAACTGCGGTACTGCTTCGGCTGGGTATCCCGTTGGGGATTCGAGCGGCGAGCACCACCTGTGACACACAAGACACACACCGAAAAAGAGCGACAGAAGGAGTCAAGGCAATGAACAAAAAGAGGCATAAAAGTAACTCACATTGCCAGGAAAATGGAAAAGAAGAAAAATATCCTCTTGGCGGTAGTACCGCTACACCTGGCGTTAGTACTGCTGGGGTCCTAGCGGTAGTACCGCTACCCCTGGCGGTAGTACCGCTGGGGTCCTAACGGTAGTACCGCTGCCTGCAGCAGTAGTACCGCTGGGGTCCTGGCGGTAGTACCGCTCCCCCTGGCGGTAGTACCGCTCCCCCTTGAGACAGCCCTAAAAGCCCTAGTCAGGTCGTGGTAGGCTAGGGTACTGGCGGTAGTACTGCTGGGGTCCTGGCGGTAGTACCGCTACCCCTGGCGGTAGTACCGCCAAAAATGACACAACGAGACATAGGATTGCATGATAAAGACGTGGGCGACGACAAGTCAGTGTAATAAGAAGATAGCACTAGCAAGATATACTGACTCGTCATTTTGTATCCGTTCTTCCATATGAGAGAAAGGTTGGGGCGGTGGCCGAGGCCACCTATGTTTGAGACAAAGGTATGACACCGCAAAGAATTATCCTTGGGTTCATGACCAACGCTCGTCTTTGAAGCACAAGTGCCATTTGGTAATGGCTTAAGTGAAAGACTTGATCAATTTATGCATAATGGGGGGAGGAAAAGTTCATTGAGAGAACAACAGTCCCCCTATGTCCATGCCTACATCTAGAACAAGATCGAATGCATAGTGAGGTGCAAAGTGCCTAGCTTCAATCCACATTACTTGAATCAATGATATTTAGCTCATGCCTTAACTCCCGGAACCTTGCTTCATCTAGGGGCTTAGTGAAAATATCTACAAGTTGCTCTTCAGTGTGGATGAAGTGAACCTCAATATCACCAAGCTTGATATGTTCACGAATGAAGTGATGGCGAATATCAATATGCTTGGTCTTGCTATGTTCCACTGGGTTGAGGGAAATCTTGATAGCACTTTGATTGTGACATAGAAGAGGCACTTTGTCACAAATGACACCGTAATCCTTTAAAGTTTGCCTCATCCATAGCAATTGTGCACAACAACTTGCAGCTGCCACATACTCAGCTTCGGTGGATGATAGTGAGACACAACTCTGCTTCTTTGAAGACCAACTTACCAGTGAGCGACCAAGGAATTGGCATCCTCCAGAAGTTGACTTCCTCTCCACACAATCTCCTGCCCAATCTGAGTCAGAATAGCCCACTAGGTTGAAGTTTTCTCCTTTGGGATACCATAGACCAAAGTTTGGGGTATGAGCCAAATATCGAAAGATTAGCTTAACAGCCATATAATGACTTTCTTTCGGTGCGTATTGAAACCGTGCACATATCCCTACACTCAACATAATATCTGGTCTAGATACACAAAGGTAAAGGAGGGATCCAATCATGGAGCGATATACCTTTTGATCCACTCCTTTACCATTGGGATCACTTTCAAGCTTGCATCTTGTTGGCATGGGGAACTTGACCGGCTTGACATCTTCAAGCTCGAACCGTTTGAGCATGTCTTGAGTGTACTTGGCTTGTTTGATGAAGGTCCCTTCTAGGCCTTGTTTAATCTCAAATCCGAGGAAGAACTTCAACTCTCCCATCATGGGCATCTCAAATTTCTCTGTCATTACTGCAGCAAATTCTTCATTGAAGGAAATGTTAGGAGAAGCAAAAATGATATCATCAACATATATTTGGCATATGAACTAATCCCCTTTAACCCTCTTAGTAAAAAGAGTGGGATCTATCTTCCCAATTTCAAACGCACGATCTTTTAACAACTCAGTAAGATACTCATACCACGCACGTGGGGCTTGTTTAAGGCCATAGAGTGTCGTATTAACTTTGTACAAATGATTGGGGAGTTTGGGATGTTCGAATCCCGGGGGTTGTTTGACATAGACCAACTCATTTAAAGGACCATTAAGAACGGCACTTTTCACATCCATTTGCTGTAATTTGAAATTATGATGAGAAGCAAATGCAAGCAACATGCGAATAGATTCTAGACGAGCAACAGGGGCAAAGGTTTCACTGTAGTCGATACACTCTACTTGGCAGTAGCCTTGAGCCACCAATCTTGCCTTATTTTGAATCACAATCCCATTGGCATCTTGCTTGTTTTTGAAAATCCATTTGGTCCCGATGACATTATGTTCTTCCTTTGGTCTTGGCATTAAATCCCAGACTTGGTTACGCTCAAAGTTGTTAAGTTCTTCATGCATGGCCATAAGCCAATCCTCATCATCAAGCGCTTCCTGTACCTGTTGAGGTTCACAATACGAAACAAACGCGTGATGCTCACTATAATTCAAAATCTGTTGACGGGTGGATACTCCCTTTTTTAAACTGCCAAGTACATTCTTCATAAGATGTGACTTGACTCTCAGCTTTTCGCAATCTTGGCTGCTCGATGCTCCAAGAGTTCTTCATTGGATAACTGGGGAGCATCGACTTGTTTACTTTGCTTGCCCTTGCGTCTTGAACCTCCCTTGGCACCGACTGTTGGTTCTGCAAAAGGGAATTGCGAGACAGTATCCTGATCATCTTGACTTTTGACTTGAGCAGGTTCACTTGTTTGTCCTTGTACTTGTGGTTGCTCTTGATCTTGATCTTGTGCTTCTACTTGGTCTGGATCTTGTGGTTGCACTTGATCTTGATCATGAGCAGGTTTGGAACCTTGGGTAAGTGCTTGAATATCATGGGACACATCACCATTGTTGGGCAATTGATCTTGACCTTGAGCTTGTTCATCTTGTTGAGAGTCTTCTCTTTGTTCATCGAAAGCGTGTGGGGCTTGTGGGGGTGATGGCTCCACTTGAGTAGAACATTGTCCTTCTCCTTCGGCCACAAGGGGTTCCTCAATGGGGAGTATTTGACCAATCCCCATTCTTCTTATGGCTTGGGGACGAATTTCATCACCTATATCACAAAGACCACTTTGCTCCACTTGGGAGCCATTATTTTCATCAAACTCCACGTTACACGTCTCCTCAATGAGTCTGGTGGACTTTTTGAGGACACGGTAAGCATGAGAGTTTGTAGCATAACCAACAAAGATGCCCTCATGCTCTAGAATCAAATTTAGCTAAATGTGCACCTTTCTTGAGAATGAAACACTTACAACCGAATACCCGGAAGTACTTGAGATTGGGTTCGTTTCCAGTGAGAATCTCATATGGAGTCTTGTTCAAGCCTTGGTGGATATAGAGCCGATTGGACACATGACATGCTGTGTTGATGGCCTCAACACAAAAGTTATATGGAGATTTGAATTCCGCCATCATTGTTCTTGCAGCATCCATCAAGGTGCGGTTCTTCCTTTCTGCCACGCCATTTTGTTGAGGGGTATATGGTGCTGAATATTGATGTTTTATTCCCTCATCACCTAGAAACTCATCCAAGGTGTAGTTCTTGAACTCGGTGCCATTGTCACTTCTAATCATCAAGATATTTGCTTCATGTTGACGTTGAGCTTCATTAGCAAAGTTGATGACAGTTTGTTGAGTCTCACTCTTCCTTTTGAAGAAATATACTGTATCTTGAGTAGTCATCAACAATCACCAAGCTGTACTTTCTGCCTCCAAGACTATCAAATGATGGAGGACCGAAAAGATCCATATGGAGGAGCTCCAATGGCCTCTTAGTGTAAATGAGAGTCATTGGACGATGAGCAGTTTCATGAATCTTTCCTTCAATGCAGGCACTGCAAGCACGATCTCTAGCAAAACTCACATTTGTTAGTCCACGAATATGGTCCCCTTTTAGAAGACTTTACAAAGATCTCATATTGACATGAGCTAGTCGGCGATGCCAAAGCCAACCCACATCAACTTTAGCCATTAAACACGTCGCAGTCTTAGTGGGTCGCTTTGAGAAGTTGACCACATAAAGACCATTTTGGACATATCCAACATAGGCTACTTTAAGATTCTTGCTCCACAGGAGGACCACAATATCAAGATTAAAGAAAGTGGAAAAACCCATAATTGCAAGTTGACGAACCGAAAGTAAATTGTAGGCAAGAGACTCAACAAGCATGACCTTCTCAATAGATAACTCATGAGAGATGACCACCTTACCAAATCCCAATACCTTTGACGAGCATGCATCGGCGAATTGGACATGGGTGGGCATAGATGGAGAAGGATGCACATCCACCACTAAGTCCTTGCTTCTGGTCATATGATTTGTTGCTCCACTATCGAGCAACCATGACACCCCACCGGAAGCAAACTCCTGCAATAGATCAAGGCTTGGTTTTAGGTACCCATTTTTTAATGGGTCCTTTTATTTTAGAGACAAGGGTCTTAGGAACCCAGATAGCCCATTCAATGGACTCATAGTAAGAACCAACAAATCTGGCATAAACATGCCCATCACTAGCACAACATAAGACATAGGAAGGATTGAGTTTGTCGGCTGTGTTAGTAGGAATGGTTTTGCCCTTCTTGACATTACCATCGTCCACCTTGTTCCTGTTCACCTCCTGAGTCCCTTCGCCCTCTTTGACAAAGATGTCCATGAGGGTAGGGGATCGTTTGTTCCTGTTCCTCCTCTTTCCTTTTGACTTGGAGGTAAGTCCAAGTCCCTCCTTTCCTGCAACACCCTTTTGATTGCTCAAGAGGTCGTTCAGGCTCTTCTCACCTTGTATGCATGCCACAAGGCCCTTCTCAAGTTTCTCCTTTAACTTGGCATTTTCCTCCACAAGATGTACATGCTCACAACAAGGATTAGTTGTACAAGCATTATCAATTAACACAAAGGGAGGACAAGTAGAGATCTGCTTGGTAAGCTTTGTTTGGAGTTGATCATGAGACTCTTTCAGGGATAAATCAACACCTTTCAAGACCTTGTGAGCCTTGTCAAGTGTGTCAAACTCCACTTTGAGTCTGTCATGGCCAACCCCAAGAGCATACTTCTCAGACTTAAGCATACGAGTAATAACAGTATCATGATCTAGTTTCTTTTGCATTTTAGCTCAGTCATCGTTGTATGACTCCCCAAGAGCCAAACGAAGAGTGTGCTCCTTTTCTAGAGCAATAATAATTCAGCAATTTCATCGGCATAGTCACGACTGTGTCCCTGAAGCTCGGAGATGGTCTCCTCATGAGACTCGATGAGGTCATTGGCCTCACCAAGTTGTTCCAAGAGAGCAACAAAGTGCTTCTTGGATTCTCCCTTAATAGTGCACAGAAACTTGTCAAGATCATGCTCATTAAGTTCCCCAACATCACTATCATCAACACAATTTAACAATGAAGGAGCAGTAGCGATGTTGGTCTTAATGATTGGTACCTTTTGCCATGAGGCACTTGGCGATGAGGTTCTCGTTGGGGGAGTTGAAGAGAGACACCTTCTTGGGAGAGGGGTGGCAATAGCAACAGTTGCCGTTGCCACTGTATCATCATCATCAACATCACCGGAAGGGTACTCTTCAAGGGCCACCATGCCCTTTGGGTCAGGTTTCTTCACAAAGTTGTTCTTGATTGGGAATGACTTGGTTTTGTCTTTGCGAATGAGCTTGCCCCCGTTGTCTTCCCTTTTCTCATAGGGACATTCGGCCATGAAGTGACTCACATTACCACAGTTATAGCATGTCCTCACTCGTTGCTTGGGTTTGAACCCACTCGAGTTGTTCTTGGTGAAGGTGGGTCTTGAGTTCCTCTTGTTGCCCCAGAATTGCCTTGACGCAAGAGCCATGTGCTCATGATAAGCATACTTCGTGTCTTCAGGGCAGCTCTCCTCTTCCTCATCTTCTTCTTCTTCAAAAGTTGCTTTTGCCTTTAACGCAAGGTTGGGTGAAGCTATCTTTGAGCGAACACGAGCAAGTGCATTGTCAGCTCTCTCGTTCATGATTCACATTGCAATGAATTCATCCAACACCTCACTGGAAGACAAGGAGTGGAAGTCTGGTCGCTGACGAATGACAGATGACATGGCTTTATTGAAAGGCATGATGGCTTTGAGAAACTTGCGCTTGACCCATGTATCATCCACATCCTTGTTCCCATGGTCCTTGAGTGCCACAGCAATAGCAGTCACCCTCCGATAGAGATCACGAGGGTCCTCGTCTTCCTTCATCACAAACTCATCGGCCTTATCGAGTACCACGTCATAGTTGGACCGTTGAATGCTTGAGCTTCCCTTGTAAAACACCATAATGTGCTCCCAACAGTCCTTGGCCAAAGTGAAGGGACGCAAGTGAGGAAGATCTTCAGGTGGCACTGTGGACTGTAGAATAAACAAAGCAGAGTGATTATATTGATCGTCCGCATCTTCTCTTGGAGTGAGCTTGCTTGGATCATGGGGATAATATCCTTGCTCGATTATTCTCCACAAATTTGTTGAGCTGTGATTCAAATGAGACTTAATAGAAAATACCCAGTTAACAAAATCACCTTTTACAAGCTTAGGAGGAGGACCAACAGGATTAAGACGCGGTGTGGGAACCTGTCCTCCATAGACTAAGGGTTGTGGAACAAATGCATACGTCCCATTCCCATCATTTTTTAGAGGACGGGAAGGTTGCATACCTTTAGCCGTTTCCCTGACGGAATTGGCCACCGAATCTGTGGTGGTGGGTTTAACCACCAATGCCGGTTCGGGAGAGTTTTTAATTCCCTCAATTACATCTTTAAGCATGGTATTGACCTCGCTCGTCATGGACGTCTTGAGTGCGGCCATAGCCATATTCAAGTCGTCCCTTGTGATCGAAGTCAAGTCCATGCCCTCGGTTTGTGCACGAGGAACTTCCTCATCATCTTCCATACTCTTCGGGTGGTTAAACCCTTAATAAAGAGACGTGTCTCTGATACCAATTGAAAGGATCGATATAGTTGACTAGAGGGGGGGTGAATAGGCAAGGACCACTTTTTAATTAATCTTAGCAAGTTAGGGTAAGCAACATACGGGATCACTAAAATAGCAACAACGAGGTGAACCTATATGAAGCTAACAACAAGAACAACTAAGACAAGTAAGAGATGGACAACAACATAAGCATACACGAAGTAAAGGTTAGAGATAACCACAAGTGGAACCAATGAAGACGAGGGTGTGTTACCGAAGTTCCTTCCCTTTGACAGGAAGTACGTCTCCGTTGGAGAGGTGTGGAGGCACAATGCTCCCCAATAAGCCACTAGGGCCACCGTATTCTCCTCACGCCCTCACACGATGCAAGGTACCGTGATTCCACTATAAGTGCCCTTGAAGGCGGCGACCGAACCTTTACAAACAAGGTTGGGGCAAACTTCACACAAAGCTTGGAGGCTCCCAACAAGACCACGAAGCTTCACCACAATGGAATGTGGCTCCGAGGTGACCTCAACCGTCTAGGATGCTCAAACACCCAAGAGTAACAAGATCCACAAGGGATTGGTGGGGGAATCAACTTTTCTCTTGGTGGAAGTGTAGATCTAGGCCTTCTCAACCAATCCCTAAAGAATCAACAAGTTTGATTGGCTAGGGAGAGAGATCGGGCACTTTTGAGCTTAGGGAGCAACAATGGAGCTTGGGAGGGTCAAAGGTAGGGTTCTACAGCAAGAAGAACCCCTTATATAGTGGGGGGGGAATATCCAACCGTTTTCCCACTCACAGCCCGAGCCTAGCGGTAGAACCGCTGGCTGCAGTGGTACTACCGTTAGCACTCCAGCGGTACTACCGCTGGGCCCATGGTAGTGCAGAAGCACTACCGGGCCAACCACCACCAAGAAAGTCTTCGCAAAAAGGTCCGACGAAGTACAGCCGCTAGGAAGGCGGTACTAAGCTCCTGGAGCGGTACTACCACTGACCAGGGGCGGTACTATCGCCAGAACAGCGGTACTACCGCCAGCACTAGCGGTACTACCGCTAGGGCTAGCGGTACTACCGCTAGGCACAGCGGTACTACCGCTGAGAGACCTTTTGCTTAGATGAGATAAAAAACAGAGGCAGGAGCCACTCCAAAGTTGCAGGTAAGGGGAAAGGAGATAAAGTGTGTGCGTGCAAGATTGATTCCACCCAAACCTTTCTACTACGGGTCCCCTCTTAATAGTACGGCGTTCCTATGACTCAAAGAAGGAGAATCGTAGAGTACACCGTGCTTCTGTTCCATGGAAAGAGGGGGCGATTCGTCTTGTGTCGTTGACATGTGTTATCTGAAATCTTAACACACACGATTAGTCCTTTGCGGTACTGTCATCAATCACCAAAATTACTTAGGCATAAACTATGCCCTAACAATGCCGACCAAAGCCATTTCTGCATGGTCATTCTTGCACCCAAGCTAGAGTGGCTATTGATGACAGTTGAGTTTACCAAGCACTTGACCACTATCCAAGAGGAATTCATGCGAGTGAAAAACAACGAATGTGCATGGAGGGTGACATCCGGGACGATTAACGGAGGCTCACGCTTGACAAGGGTTGGGCCCTCTTTGCCGTTGTTCACCAGATTAGGATTGGATACATAACTTCGTTCACCTTCAAGACGGCAACTCCCGTCACTGTGAAGGTGGTCGTCTTCAACAACGACAATGTCGAGGTGGTGACCAAGTGTAAGAGGCATGTGAAGGCATTTGCCTTGGATGCCTAGGAAGTTATCTCTAGTGCTTTAATACTTGTGTAGGATGTTTAAGACTTTGTTTGCCACAATTGTGTATTGTTTTATTGCTTGTGAGTGTGTGTTAAGACATTGATTTATGGGTTTATGCTATGCATATTTATTTATGTCCTGTGTGTGCGCGCTCACTAGCAACCTCACCACTCCAACAAGAGGTTCCCAGAACATTGTGTTACATGTAACCAAACACCAAAACTTTGAATTTTCCTAGAACAAGCCTGCAACCAAACACCATGCGTATGTTTCCGCTCACCAGGGCTATCGATGATTGATGTAGGGTAGAGACCCTATGTCGCCCAATATTCACTAATAGGAGGTGGATTTGAGGAGGAACACGAAGACCATTGAAAATAGAGAAAAGTTCAATTCACAACCCTAAACTTGCCACTCGGTTAAGAATCAACCCTTAAATACAAAACTGGTCATAACACACCTTAAATACTGTCAACCTAGTTCTGGAATCAACCCTTGACTTAGTTTTGACCGTGTTGACCGATGACTAGGCAGAGCTGCATCAGAGTTTGACATCTCTTTTCTGATAGACAGAGATTTGCCTACTCCCACGAGATGCTCCTCCCCGCCCATTCTTAAAGGACGTAAATTGTGTACCTTAGCTATATAGAAGGTAGAAGAAAATATACAAGAGTTAGAGGTTTTCCTCAAAGCAGGTGACTACATATCACACACACACACACCAATCCTGATACAAAAGCAACTACTCACAAAATACAACAACTCCTCGACCGTGTGCTAGTATCCAATTCCTAATTAAGATTGTCAAATATCATTTGAACCAGCCTCGTAGTCCAAGTCACATTCTGGCGCCTACAAAACACCCATGCATTTCTCTGTTTCCAGGGGCTCCAACACACTAGAGTTATAAAGGAGTCAAAAGCCTTCCTCTGCGCTAGGAGCTCTCTTCCTAGCCATAGACCACCGCCATTCCAACCAATCAGCCGACGTAGGTCCCAGGTCTAACTGGATCCTTCATCTAGTGAAGCACTCTGTCTAGACTTGGCGAGCATAAACACACCCAAGAAAAGTATATCCCACCACATCCTACTCTTGGTCACAGAAGAACATGGGGATCTTTCAGCTTGCATGCCATGACGTAGTCCAAGATCAGATGTACACATTGTGCACTAAACAGCGAGCCGCATGAAGATATTGCATGAGAGGGGTTCCAACACTTCCAAATGGCCTTGTTGTAGGCCACCGGTGACCAACACGTATAGGGGGTCGCAACAGTCTTCAAGGGTAGTATTTCACTCATATTTATTGATTCGACACAAGGGGAGCCAAAAATATTTATAAGGCTTAGCAGCTGAGTTGTCAATTCAACCTGAGAAGTCACTTCCTTGCATCAATTTGTTAGTAGCACGATAATATGATAACAGTGGAAACAATAATAGAATTAGTAATAGTAATAATAGTAGTTTTGTAGCAAGTGTAACAAAAGTAGTAATAGTAGCTTGTGCAAAGACGGTAGCATAAAAGCGTAGATATGGAGTAGCAATGGATATTTGGATGAGATTCGATATGTGTCAGTCACAACCTAGAAAGACATCGAACTATCTCCAATTGATAAATCACATGTAGGCATGTACTCCATATATAGCCGCATGTGCTTGTAATAAGAATTTGCATGACATCTTTCGTCCTACCTTCCCATGGCAGAGGGTCATTACACTATAGGAATCAGGTAATTTGTCATTAGTGGCAATCTTCGTCGTCAGTTTTTCATTGGGGGAGACGGTCGTCGACCAAGTGGAACACGGGGTACCCTAGGCCGACGGACGAACACCTTGACGGCGGCATCTAGGATGATGATGGTAACCCGCACGCCGCATCAGCTCGACGTGAAGCATATAAATTGGATGATGTTCCCCAAGAAAGGCTTCCCCGGGATGATGCAAGAAGGACTCTCATCTCCTATGACTTAGAGAAGACAAAGGGAGAGGCATGCTGACAGAAGTACCTAATGTGGACACCACCAATAATGAAAACAGGACATGCCGATGGCAATGTTGACTTTGGGTGGAATGATGACATGCTAGGCCAGGGGTCATGTACAGTTCCGTCATGGGCCCCAACATCTGGTATGGTGTTCCAAGGTTGTCCTGTAGCACCTTGCCGAGGACGGCTTAAAGGCGTACCCCTATTTGTCCATCACGACAAAGGGTGCACTCCTTTCTCACTCTCTCATCTCTCTATCTCCCTCCCCCCCTCTCTCTCTCTTCTTGGACAAGGCATAATGGTGTTTGCCCACCATCAGATATAAGAGAGGGATAGGAGTACTATAAATAAATGGCACCTAGAACTTGGGGAGGGGTCAATTCATTTACAACTCAATACAATTACTATAGCTAGTCCAAAGACAATATCAGTCTAGAGCAGGAGTAACGTGTTACACCAATGCTACTTGCAATCTGCATTGGGTTTCCCCCCGAAGAGGAGACTTGATGCAATATAGTAGAGATAATTATTTCCCTCAGTGAGAACCGAGGTTATCGAACCAATAGGATAAACAAGCAAACTCTCGTCGTTAGCACCTACACACACAAAACAAAACACTTGCACCCAGCGCGGGCAAGAGGGTTGTCAAGCCCCTTGAACATGTTACTTGCAACGATTAATTCTGATAGATAGACAATATAAATAAAAAAGTAAATAAAATGCAACAAGGTAAATTGAGTTTTTAGCAACGGGATTATGTAGACCCGGGGGCCATAGTTTTCACTAGATGCTTCTCTCTCGAACATAGCACACGGTGGGTAAACAAATTACTATTGGATAATTGAAGAATAGCACATAGTTATGACATGTTATTCACGACAATGATTATGTATATATAGGCATCATATCCATAAAAAATTATACCGAAACAATCCTACATCTACTACTATTACTCCACTTCAAGAGCGCTTCTATGCTTGCCTCTCTAGGTATTAAGTTCATGAAAAACAGATTAATGCTTGGAGCAAGATGACATGATGTAGACAAAGTAAGACAAGCAATATGTTCAGACCCCGTCATTTTGTCCTTAGTGGCAACAGTACAAATACATGTCATATCCCCTTCTGTCATTGGGATATAGAGCACCGCAACATTGAACCCACTACAATGCACCACTCCCACTGACGATAAATCAATCTAGTTGGCCAAACCAAATGAAGAGATCAAAGATAAATACAAACCATAATAATCATGCATAACAGTCAGAGGAGACTTAATTACTTTCAATGAATAATCTGATTATAAACCCACAATTCATCGGATCCCAGCAAACACACCTCAAAAGAGGATTACATCGAATAGATCACTGTGGGAATCGCGGTGAACATTGTATTGAAGATCATAGAGAGAGAACAAGTCATCTAGGTACTACCTATGGACTCGTAGGTTTGTGGTGGACTACTCACACATCATCATGGAGGCAACAAGTTTGATGTAGACGGCCTCCATGACCGACACCCCCTGGTTGAGCAATGGAAAAGGTCTCGAGATGGGATCACAACGGAATAGAGACTTGCGGTGGCGAAGAAGCGTTTCTGCTTGCCCTGTGTGGATTTCAGAATGTTTCGGGTTTTATAGAAGTGGATTTAGACTAGGGGCCTCATGAAGGGGGCCACAAGCCTACCCCGAGGACACGCCCTATGATCTTGTTGCTCCCTCGTGTAGCGGCTGACCTCCTCCTAAAGCTTTCTGGACCCAGAAACTTCCAGAAAAAATCACCAAAAAATTTCATCGTGTTTAGATTCTGTTTATTATTAACTTTCTGCAAAAGTCAAAAACATGCAAAAATGTGGAACTAGCACTATGCACTAGGTTAATAGGTTAGTTCCTAAAACTAATATAAAATAGCATATTATTGCTTATAAAGTATCTGATGACACACGAACACATCACGTGAACCCTCGACGCTGGGGGTGATGCATCGTAGCTCACGTCGAACGAGACCCGATCAACAGCGCGATACACAAGACAATTGTTGGTCATTGTTGAAGACGTGAAACCCCACGTGCCCAGGAAGGACACCGTCTGGAAGCATGGTGGATATGGGCTTCCCTAGGTCAGTTTGCCCGCCCCTAGAGCCTCGAGGATAGCCGTTCTCCAACATGAACAACAGACGAAGAACGAGAGAGAAAGAACAAGGGGAGATGTAAAAACTAGGGTAAAAAGAAGTAGATAGATTTGTTCGATTGTGTGTTGTTCAGTCGGCCGTCACCCCTAACATATATATGAGGCGGACGGACTTCCTGTAAAAGAAAATGACTAAACATTTCATCGAAAATACAAAAAACCCAAACCTTACTCGGACAAGAAACTTTGGCAATTTTCCGGATCAACTCGGAGTGTCCAAGTAGATTTTCTCGGTATCACCAAGTGAACCTGACCAACTCTCTATAATCTTTTGTATCTCACTTGGAATTTACGAGCTGGTTTTCTCATAATTACCGAGTCAACTCAGTGTCACAGAGTCAAATAAACTCGGTGGATTCGAAATGACTATGTGATGTTTGTTGCTGACCTTGTTTTGCCTCCACGGGTTGCATATAACCTTTGATTGAGACGATACAAAGACAATTTGTATAGAATATTTTCTCATACGAGGTTATATTGGGGGGTTTAATTGTCCAAATAGTACTCTAAATATGAAATCTCTATATTTTGAGCATAGTTTCGGCCTTCGAGATGAGATCGGACAGTGATGGCTCAAACTTCAAATATGTTCATGTCTACACTAGGGAACCTTTTCATGTAGAGCATGTTTCCATGTCAGGTCATCTTAATTAAGTTTTTGACCATGCCAAAATCTAGTGTCAACACATGCCCCCAAGTTTTTTTGGCAAAACTTGTGTACCGAAAAATAATTTGCATGGAGCTTATTCTGAGGATGATGTCAACACTCCATCGGCCATTTGTATTTGCTAAGTGAGATAATCATATATCGGCCATGTTTACTCTTAGGTATATAATACTATATCAGCCATTCTGTTTTTGTTTTAAATCATACCCCAAAACCGATTACCATCAATCGACTTTAAAGAGATGGGAATGCATCCGTTCCTTGTAGCACTAAGGAAGTCAAACTCTGAGAGATCACGACCTATTAAGAAAGTAACATCGGGATGATTCCAATTCACCGATGCATCAGCCAAGGCAACAAGAGCCAAATTATTCACGTGAATTACTTCTACTTCATCATCGGCCCATTGTATTAAGAATTGATCTATGGAAGATGCACACACTGGTTAGCATGAACCCAATTGTAGCCTAGTATAACATTATAGTTACCTTGCACCTCGACGATGAAGAATGTGGTGACCAAAGTTTTGCTTCCCACGGTGAGTTCCATGCACATCACACCTTTTGCCTCTCTCTTTTCGTTAACCTCAAATTTTTAAGTACCATATTGGTCTTCCTCAATGCATCATCATGTAACCCCAACTTCTTGAAGACTGTATAGGGCATAATATTTACCACAACACCACCACCAACAAGCATCCTAGCAATTGGTGATCCGTTAATATGATCGTTGAGGTACAGTGGCTTCAGGTGTGTAAGCGGTTCTTTTGTCTTCTTGAAGATAGTGTTCTTGGGATCAAAATCGATCTTGGACACCTCCCCTTATTCACCTATAACATGAAACTCGAAAGGTAAGTAATACACCATATTAATATCCATACCTCCCCGAACCGACGTAGATTCGTAATCCACCATCTCGTCTTTATCTCCCAATGTGTATATTGGACTTGAAGTGTCCTCAGTTGAAGGGGATGTCTCGGGTGGTGTGGACGATGTAATAGAGGTCACATCCTCCTCTTCTGGTAGTGTATGTGTAGCTGTAGCTAATGTAGAAGCATCTATATTTTGTTTTTGCTTAGGCCTCCACACTTGTTTTGTGAATGGGCCAAATTTTATTAAACAATTTGTGCCTTTGCTTCTCTTTTTTGCACTCTGCCTTCTCGTGGTTCCCCATGTGGTGTAACCTGTTTTTCATGGTCTTAGTTAAACTAGGAGGACACCACTTAGGTTGAGTATATTTGGGATCCCTAGGTTTGTCCTTGATTGTGCTAACCTCATAATCACTAGCCATGGAACCCTGGTGAAGAATAACAATATCACCATAAAAATTAGCCACATTACCAACAAATCAGCTTCTTGATCTCATTTTGCTTGTCGTATTATGAAATTTCCGCATTAGATGACTTAATACGCCACACTATTTTATTGACCTTGCTTGGAGAAATTTTTGTTGGCCGATTAGTACCGTAGCTTAATTGGTCGTGTGTGGGATAATAAAACCTCTCACAAGTAGGCATTCTAGGTGCCCCCACCCTATATGAAAAACATAAGGAGCCATTGGTGGATGCCCCCATCCTCCATTGAACTCCCATATGTAATATGGCACATAGGGGGGTTGGGGGGTGGGGTGGCAACATCCATAGTGTTGGCACCCATGACCCATATGGCCTTCCATAGCATCGAAATTCTTGCTTCGAGGTGATATTGAATGGCTCAAATGTGATGGCCAATTAGAGCTAGAATCGCTCACTTGATTGGCATATTTGCATGGCAACATATCAAAAGTTGGCTTGATTCGCTTGTGCTTAGCTTCACCCTTTTTCTTCTTGCCAACTTCTGAATTCTTGGGCTTGATAAATTTAACATGAGTATCCCCTTAAACTTGCGGTTGCGCCCCCCGAGCGCATGATTATTGATGGTGATTTACAATACCTCTTTCTCACCCGGTTGCTTATCAAGCACAACCTCTCTTCCCAGGAATTTGTCGCCCTCCTTGCCTTTCCTGGGTTCAACAATAACAACATTATATTTATTAGCATATTTGGCTATATTAGTTTGAGTTAAACTTTATTCCCTTCCAAGTCCATGGTGTTTACAGGGAAGGCTGTTTATCAACTTGCATCTTTGAAAAATTCAATCATCCATCATTAATGGCTGATTGTATGTGTCGCCGAAAAACATTGCAATCATTAGTAGCATGGGAAAATGAATTATGGTACTTGCAGTAAACATGCCATTTTAGCTCCTCAAACGGCGGTAAAGTGTGTGATATTCTAATCATCTTGTCATGCAAGAGAGCATCAAATATTTTATCACACTTAAAAATATCAAAAGTAAACTTCATCTCCTCATCACGATTCTTTCAAATCGCCTTATGAGAATTGCATGTATAGGGTTTGAGCTATTCAGTGGTATAGACATCAGCCTCACTGTCCGAATTATCATCCTTATACTCAAACATATGCACTCGGGGACGATGAGATGTAGATCTGTGAACCTCTTTACTCCTATTCTCCTGAGCAAATATTTTTGCAAGCCTTGGTTAATGCTCAAAAACTGATAACTTTTCAACCTCTCTTTGATATGTGGTTTCAAACCATTAAGCACAAGGTCCACCTAGTCTCTCGCACTGATCACGAAACTATAACATCAGTTTTTATACCTCTAAATCTCTTGACATAATCGGTGACCGATTCGTCATGTTTCTGTCTAACCGATGTAATATGTGATAATTTCAACTCATTATCGCTGCTATAGAAGTGATGATGATACTTCTTCTCTAATTGCGACCATAAGAGAATAGAACCATGTGGGAAAGTAGAAAACCATGAAAATGCGGTGTCAGTTAAAGATAGGGGAAATAAATGCACTTTCAATTCTTCTATCTGACCAGCTTCACCCAATTGTGTTAAATATTGACTAATATCTTTGCAAGTTGTGTTTGTACCTTCACCACTAAATTTAACAAAATCAGGAACCTTATAACCTTGAGGGTACAAAACTGCATCGAAGTGTTCAGGATAAGACTTTTGGTACACACGGCCCTTTACTTTTGGCTCATTTTCGAAAGTATCTTGATACATCTTATGTAAATACTCCCTCAATTTCGCTAAAATTGGATCTTTGTAGATGAAGATGCCTATGGCAATGTCATAGGAGAAACTTGGGTACTAGCTAGTGGTGCAACTTGTGGAATAGCACTAAAACATAATTCGGCGGAAGACCAAACACGTTTGTGCCTATGGGTGGTGTGACAAACTGATTCAACGTAGGTGCTGAATTGGGCACACACATAACAGGCTTAGGATATGTAGGTGCAGCCACAAGCTGGTTGGTTTGACTAGGGTGAAAATTCAATGGCATATTATATTGTTCTCGCATGGGAGGTGCCGATGAAATAGGTAAAACAAATCTAGGGTTTCCCCTAGCACTCACACCAACATAATCATTAGATGGTTGTGGTGTATTTTCTTAGCCTTTTCATTCTCAAAAAACGAATTATACACTAGATATTTACCCTTACTAATGTAATTCTGAATTTCAGCTAATTGCTCAGTAGAGAATGCACTACCTACATCGTTTTCAACCTATTTTCCGTAAAGAGTTTGTAACTTCATTTCTCCAACTGGAGTGATGTTGGTTTGATGGTCCTTCTTAAAGGTTGCAAGAAAACCTTGTAAATCCTCCTCCTCGTGCTACTTCTAGAGAGGCTCATAAGCCTCTTCACGCTGCTTCTCGTGCGCTTCATAGGCTCCGCAATGTTCCTCCGATAGTTCATCAAGACCGGTCGTCATGATGTTCTTGCCATCAACTTCTCAGGGTTTGGGGAGATTACACATTGTCGATGATGATTCTTGATCTTTCGTCCCGAGTGGAGTTGCCAAAACGTGTGTTGACACGCGAACATGTCACGTCTACCCACGACGCCAGGGGTGACGAACCACAACTCACGTTGATGGAGACCCAACGAACAACGCGATACGCAATATAGTCTGCGATCATTTTTCAAGACCTGAAATCCCACGCACATGAGAGGGACCCCGTGTGGATGCACATCGCCTATGGGATTCCCTAGGTCAGTTCACCCGCCCCTAGAGCCTCGAGGATTGCTGCTCTCCAACATGACGGACGAACGAAGAACGGGAGAGAAAGAACAAGGGAGAGATGTAAAAAAACCAGGTAAAAAGTAGTAGATTGATGTGTTCGATTGTGTGTTGTTCAATCAGTCGTTATACCTAACATATATATCAGGCGAATGGATTTCCTTTACAAGAAAAGGACTAAAACTACCGTCCAAAACATCAAAAACCCTAACCTAACTCGGACAGGAAACTTTGGCAATTTTCCGGATCAACTCAGAGCATCGAAGTGGTTTTTCTTGGTATCACCGAGTGAATGTGACCAACTCCCTATAATCTTCTGAATCTCACTCGAGATTTCCGAGTAGTTTTTCTTGGAGATACCGAGTCAACTCGGTGTCCTGAGTGAAATAAACTCGGTGTGTCCGAAATGACTATGTTATGTTTGTTATTCACCTTTTTTGCATCCACAGGTTGCATATGACCTTCGATTGAGACGATCTTTATATCAAAATCGTCCATTTCAATGAGACAAAGACAATCTGTGCAAAACATTTTCTCATACGAGATAGTATTGGGGTATTAATTGTCCAAACAGTACTTTGAATATGAAATATATCTATTTGAGCATAGTTTCGGCCTTCGAGATGAGATCGGACAGCGATGGCCCAACTCCAAAGATGTTCATGTCAACTTTTTCATGTAGAGCATGTTTCCATCTAAGGTCATCTTAATTAAGTTTTTGACCATGCCAAAATCTGGCGTCAACAGCATCCAAGATTGATAATATAATAACATTCGAGATCTGGTATCAACATCCCGAAACATAATTTTTGTTCGTCGTCAAGTAGGTAAATGATAAAAACATAATTTTTGATGCGACAAGCTAATCAACATGTAATCTCTTTTAGGCATGATCTTTGAGAAATCATGAACTAATTGATATCAAGATAATAATGTCCATACACATAAGATGCATAATCATTCTTATTCAAAATATATGACCCTTAAAGAACATTATTCAAAATATATTCATTTTGTCATATTAGCATGGCATGGCCACATCTTCACCGCAGAAGTGTAAATAGTGAGCACCTTGGTGTCAAGTCAAGCAATTGGATCATACTTCTAATGCGCTTCAACATTTCCAACTCCAGTGAATACATGAGTGTGAACCACGTATATTGCATATGGGTGGAATAGAGTATGGTGGTAGAGATCAAAAGGAGTCAAAGTAGAAAAATGGCCCGCATCAAGTAGGAAGACCAACGGGCTATGGAGATTCTCATCAATCGATATTAATGTGAGGAGTAGGGATTGCCATGCAATGCATGCACTAGAGCTATAAGTGTATGAAAGCTCAAATGAAGCTAAGTGGGCATGCATCCAACTTGCTTGCTCATCAAGACCTCATGCATTTGAGGAAGCCATCATCACAATATATAAGCCAAGTTCAATAACAAAAAACTACCACTAGCCTACGAAAATCACAACTCAGAAGACTATATATGAAGAACATGGTGCTCCTTCTAAGCACAAGTGTGGAAACAAAAATTAACAGTGCCCCTTCTCTCTTTTCTCTCATTTTATTTTTGTTTCTTTGTTTTATATTTTTTTTGTGGTGGGATTTTCTTTTCCTTTCTGTTTTCGCCTCCCCCATTTCATTTTTTTCTCCTTTTTCTTTCCCTTTTTCTTTCTTCTCTTCTATTTCATTTTACGTCCGGAGTCTCATCCCGACTTGTGGGAGAATCATGGTCTACATTATCCTTTCCTCACTAGAACAGTGCTCTAATAATGATGATAATCACACTTTTATTTACTTACAACTCAATAGGAAAAATTGTACAAGATGACTCTATATCAATGCGTCTAGCAGTGTAGTAGAACGTGTAATGATATAGCATAACATGTAGATAATGATGAATGGTGGTTTTGCCACAAATACTCCCTCCTTTCTAGTTTATAGGGCTCAAATCAAAATTTCCACGTTTCCGCTTTATAAGGCTTGTTTTGAGCCCGCTCTATTAAAGTACTAATGTATTTTCGACTTCAATGTTGCACTTAATTCTATGCCCGCTGTTTTCAACAAAAATTTAATTACATAGCCTAGTTTTTGCTCCTTTCTTTCCCTTAGTTGCATGGATGCACCAAACTGGACAATAAAACTGGATAAAAAACAAAGATTGACCAGTACATGTGCCATGTAGATGAGCGAGACACTGGCGCACATGCAGGTGTGGGGCGCGGTAGTTATTTCATTGGCAATCGAACAGGCTGAGAATTAATACCAGTATGCTAATTGGGCACTTTCTAATCAACATTCGTTCATCTCAACCAACAGACATTTACCTTGGTTGGTGTAATTTCAGATATAAGCCCTATAATCCGGAAAGGAGTGAGTACTATGTCACCTACATGATCATGCAAATCTATATGATGATGAACACGCAAATCATGTGATAGAATAGTCGAAATTGCATGGCAATATATCTTGGAATGGCTATGCAAATGTCACAATAGGTAGGTGTTGGTGTCAAAACCGGCCGACCTCGAGTCGGGGTCCGAACTATGGATCTAGGGCCGATGGGTAACAAGAGATGATGGGGATGGTGTTTTACCCAGTTTCGGGCCCTCTTGATGGAGGTAAAACCCTATGTCCTACTCTTCCTGCTATTGATGAGATAGTACAGGCTACAAAGATGATCTACTGCAAGATCGATGTTTTGGACTAAACCCTAATCGTAATGAGCTTGATGTGTCCTGCGAGCTATGATCCCTGGCTTACATAGACGCTAGGGGTGTTAGGGTTTATATAAGGTCGGTTACAATAGATAAGGTTTATGCCCGATGCATATATCTCCTTGGATTGCATGCCAAGTCTGCGGAAGAGTCCATCCAGAATCCAACACTTGTGTCAATGGTCGAACAGGACAGAGAGCCCGACCCAAATAGATAGGCAAGCGGCCCAAGGACCACCTAGTACCAGACTCCTTCAGTAGCCCCCGAACTAGCCTCCAATACCAAAATCCTTCTCCATACTTGACATCATGGGGTTCAGGCTTGCGAGGCAAGTTCCTCCTTTCTACTTTGCCCGAAGATAGTTCGGCTCTTGATAACTTTTTATCCTTTAATCACGGAGTTAAATATATGATTTTTATCCCTGGGCCTGCCATTTAACAACGGGCGGCATGCTTCCTAATTCGAAAGACCAAATTTTTTTTGAACGAGCGGCTCGAGACCGTTTTATTGGCATGTTCCATCATGGAGATCGTGCCCCCTTTTTCAGGGATATGGTTTATGGCTAGGGTTTATCCCATGAACCCATAATCGCCATTTTATCAAAAAGTGACGGAGTTTATGGTATAGCAGCTAGGCCTCCGGCATTCTACAAATTAGAAAAGGTAAAAAACCGTCACCTCGGCCTCTTCTCGCACCTTAGATCTCGCTCACCATCGCCATTCCCCTTCTTCAAGCTCTAGCACCCTAGCTATCCTTCTCCTCCCGAGATCTCGAATCCCCTCACCAGTCCGGCAATGGCCAGCGCTAGTTCCAAGGAAAAGTGGGAGGTTTCCTCCATCTCCGAAAAATATATTTTGGATCTGAGGAGCTATGGGTACATCCTGGAAAACATAGACCACTGTGCGCCGGAGGAGGACTAAGTTATTCCCATCCCTAGGGATGGGGAAAGAGTAGATTTTGTCCCTCATTTCATTAGAGTCTTAAGCTTTCCCGTTCACCCATTCGTTTGGGGGATCATGTTTTATTATGGTCTCGACTTCCATGATCTTCCCCCGAACTCCATCACCCATCTCTGTGCCTTCATCGCGGTCTGCGAGGCCTTCTTGCAGGTCCAACCCCACTTCGGCGTATAGCTGAAGGTCCTCAATATCAAGCCCAAGGTTGTCAACGGCAAGCAGGCTGACTGTGGAGGGGCAATGATTAGCAAGCTCAATGAGGTTACATGGCCAAAGGGCACATTCATCGATACTATCAAGTAATGGCAAAGGAGTGGTTCTACATGACCGAGCCACGCAACGTACGCGATGTACCTCCTCCTGCATTCAGATCTGCCCCGCTACGCGCCCCACATCCTGGATAGAAAAGGCCCTAGATTGGGGGGAGGTCGGAGATTTGAAGGAGGTGACAAATAGGATCTCCGATCTAATGGAGAAGACCGACCTTACCAACGTGGTACATGTGATGCTGCATCACGGCCTTCTCCCTGCCAGTATTAGTCCGTCCCAGTGTGGGAATATGATCCAGAGAATCTGATAGTGCAGCTGGCCAAGTATAGAGTTCTTTCCGTACCACACTCGAGAAGCTATGGAAGGTTCTGTTCAAGTCGCAAAAGACTTGGCCTCGTGAGAAGGTGGGTGAAGGCCTTTCCCTCCTCAGTCCTGCCGGACTGGTAATGTTTTTACCGAATTATTTAACTTTGTCCCTCCTTTAACAAGGCACTTACCCCTTCTTCCCCCAATACGTGCAGATATGGCAGAAGAAATCCGGATGGATTAACTGTCCGGCGCCTCTGCCCAAGGACACCATGACCCTTGTGCTGGCGGCCATGTTGGTCTAGAAGTCGTACACACCTCCGAGCGAGGAGGAACAGAAGAAGGGGAAGAAGAAGATACGGGGGATTCGATCCAAGGGTCCCCCCGACACAAAGTCTGAAGAGACACTAGCTCCCTCCCACATGGAGGGAGAAGATGAGGAAGACGAAGAGGACGTAAGCGACTCCTCTCATACCAAAAAGAGAGCGGCGTCCGAAGACAGTAAGAGAGATCAAGCTCCCGCTGCTTCGTAGAATCCACGTAGGGCCCCTATGGCATTATTTGATGACATTCTGGACTAGGATGAGGAGTATACATATGAGGCATCGGTCCCTCGAAGGACCCTCAGGGTGAAACCCCGAGCCAAGATGTATGTACGAGAAATTTGAATACACATTCTTTCTAATTACCACGTTTCTGATCAGGCTCATTTTTTGTATTACAGCCCGCATCGTGATCTTCCCACCGATCAGATTTTAGAGCAACATTCCCTGCCAGCTAACCTAGCTGAAAGCGGGACCAAATCACCCTATTCACCTGCCCCCACAACCAAGAGGACCGGGGAAAGTGGTATCCAGGGAGGTCCCCCTGTGCCAGATACCACGATCGGGGGTGAGGATACTATGGCCGAGACCAACACTTCGACCACCAAGGACCAGGAGGATGAACTCCCCCTTGATGATGAAGGATGGAGGGACCGGACCCTCTTGGTATCCTTCGAAGACTACTTCGGAGGATCCCTTGTCTTCGGTGCCAGCGGTAGTAGTCTCTCCGCTAAGGGAGACTACTACGACGCACACAGAGCCATCTACGACAGAGACACTATGAACTGGAACGCAAGAGCAAATGGAGGAAGGTCTAAATGATCCCTCCATTACCAAAGAATATTGCACTCATCTGAGTGCGGTTTTGCAAAGCATTCAGTGTGTTGATAACGGACTGAAAGGAGTTTCCGATGCATTGTTAGCGGGCATTAAGGTAATCCGCATACTTTTTATATATAATTATGTGCTATCTAAAAGTTTTATTAAGCCCAGTAGCCCCCAAGCCTTGTGTGAGTTTGAAAGACTCATGCAGGGGTTAGGATTATTTGGAAACAATGCGTGCAACCCCCAAGGCTCTGGTGGGTCGACCATAATGTATCATGGCAGAAAAGATATTGAAAGAAATTGGAAAACTAATAGAAAATGTTCTTTTGCAGGCCTCTGCGTCAGCCGCAGCCCCCAATTCTTTGGAGTTGGAGGACATGAACCATAAACTAAGAGTTCCTGAAGAGGAGCTAGATCGCATCAACAAGCATTTTGAAGATGCTCAAAGTGAGTGCATGAGGCTTAGCATTTATATGGAATTATATGCAATGTTGTCTCTAAATGGGTGCTTGCCAACTAATTATCACAACTATGGTAACGATGTTGATCGAATCAAGGCCAAACTGAGCCAAGCCAAGCAAGAGGCTACGGAACAGAGGGCAGCGACCATATAGGCTAAGGCTATCAGCGAGAAATATGAAGCTCGGGTCAGGGAAGTTCAACAGGAACATAAGGAGCCCATCACGAAGAATGAGGCCTATGAGCAAAAAGAAAGAGAAAAATCGACCGAACTGAAGTCGGTCACCGCTGTCCTCCAAGAAGCGCGGAAGGAGGTGCGTGATCTCCGGAAGGAGGTTCATAAAATCAAACAAATTGTGGCCGGTAAGCGATATTTATTGCAAGGTACCTTTGGAGGGCGAAGATTTGTATCCCTTAACCAAGTATGGAGCTCTTCAGGTGCGATTGCCTATCTGCCAAAGACTGCGACACAGGCTGAGAAGTAATATGCTTCTTAGGAGGATGCGGCACGGCAGAGGCACTTCTGGGCACAATTGCTGAATTCGGAGCATCCTCAACTCGTGTCTAACTAGTTGAAGCAGTTGATGGAGCTGCACAAGATGACCGAGCAAGCCATGAAGGACTTGTGCATGAGGTTGTGGCCGGCTGAAACGTTGCTAAGGAGCTACTTTGGCTTGGTTCCAAAGGTGATTGTTGCGTCGCCTCAAATCGATGTCATGAAGCGCTCGATCTGCATCAAAGGAGCTCGCATGGATTTTGTGAAAACAATGACACATTTGCCGAAGTTGGAGCCCACAAAGATGGCTACTACACCTCCGCCGCCTGGGAAGGAGCATAGGCGCCCCCAAACTATGCCCGAGCTATAGAGGCAGTATGTACGAAGGACATAGTGCTTGATTAGAGGATAATATCTTGTAAAAGTTCCTGTATGATACAATGCCTTTGAGTTATTGCATAGTAGACCGTGCCTTCAAAATTCAACTCTTGTTTTGCTTATTTGAATACTGAAAGTATCTAGTCGTTGGTTTCAGCACCCCACCACATTATAGAGAGAGTGTTTTCAACTTCTGCATAGTTACCATTAGCCAACGTCTTGGCACCATCAAGGCGGTAATGCGGGAGAAAACCACGCAACTTGTAACACCCTGGTTTTCGCTCCCTGATTTTTTTCATTTGCGGGATTTAACCCCCATCTTTTTTTTCTCGGTGTTATCGGATTTCTTTCACCCTGGGAATGTGAAGATGGTCATCTAGCCTTGCCTTCCCAAAAATTCTCCCCATTCTAACCTTTCCACCCAAGATATCTTCTCGGGGTTTTGCCGTCAAAACCCTACCTTCCGAATTGCCGGAAGGGAAACCCTGATCTCTCCTGTTTCAAAGGAACCCCAAATTCCTTTGACCTTTCGACTCCCAAACCTTTTCCCAATGATCATCCCCTATCTTTAAACCCTGGATATGCCAAAAATATTGCTAAGTCATTTGCAATATTTTTGATTTATAATTAATTCCTTTTTCTGCTAGTTGCAGGAATTTAATCCAGAAAAATAGCTATCCATATCCAAAGCTTATGCCAACTTGTGGAGGTATTTTTTGTGATCATATTGAGCTCCCATAAAATATTGGCCATCATAGAATAAAGGAAAATTGCCGTTTCCTATTTAATGCCAATATTGCATTTTAGGCACTTTCTAAAAGAACTACCATTTTGGTAGCCAAGAAAAATCCAAAATAATTTGTGGAGCTTCTCCTATCCATATCGGCCCCAATTCCATCAAGATCCCAAGCCCCATAGTTCAGATTTTGAGCACAATATCGAATTGCAAATTCTATCCAGTTGGGAAATTTGCAAAGGAAGTGCTCTATTCCTTGGTCTCCTTGAGCTGAAACTTTTCATGGTGGTTTATATTGTTAAATCACTAGTGAATACCAAAAACCAGCTCCATCCCTTTCTTCAATGTTGTCCAAGAAATTCTCCTAAGTTTCTGTCTATTTGGAAGCTTTGTGAAGGAAGTACCATGTAGGTATTCCTAAATGAGCTGAATTTTTTCCAGCATCTCCATATATTCAAATAAACCCTCTTCTCCAAATTTGAGCCAAATCCATGTAACCATTTGAGCCCAGCTTCAAATTCTAGTTTCTGGACCAGTTTGTGGTTTGTGAAGGAAGTGTATGCAAACAAGGTCGAGAAGACTTGAAATTTTGTAAGCTTATAGTTCATCCTATCCTATTTGATTGTAACAAAGATTCAACTCCAATTATCCACTCATTTCCCCAGAAACCACCACAAACACCTTTATATCAGAATCTGTTTTGGCAAGTTTCATCTTCCCCCGAGCCTTCCAGCTCATTCCAACTCCCCATCTTATCTCCTGGAGCAGTGAGGTTGTTGTTGGACATGATTGGACATGCAGGAGATGTCAAATCTGGTTGTGCACGTGGTGATCACCGGCAGAGCACGCCAAATGCAAGCTCTGTGCATTTGGGCCCTCGACCTCGTCCATTTCCTCCTCCTCTCGTGTCCCATCCATCTCCAGTAGCCAGCCCGTATTCGTGCGGACCTTCCCCCCCCCCCCTCTATTCGTCGCCATGGATGCCTCTGCCGACACCGGAGCATCGCCGATCTTCCTAGAGCTTCGAACACCTTCCCCTACCTTCTAGAGCCCTCCTCCTCGGCTATATAAGGCACTCCCTTGAACCCTCTCGAGCCACCTGCATCCCCAGCCTTCTCCTCGAAGCCCCGTAGCTCCTGCCCTCTCCAACGGCCGACGGCTGCTGCCATTTCCCCTCAGTCCAATCCTGCGCCCTGGCCCTTTCCCCTTCCTTCCCTTGGGCATGTGGCGTTCCTTGGGATCTTGCGGAGCTGCTGCCACCCTCCACTCGGTCGGAGGAGCCCCGTCGGCGCGGTCCCTCTTGCCGCTCTCTGGCCGCCGGGGCCGAGCCATGGCGATGGCACTTCAGGACGCCTCAAGCGACCACAAGGCCACGAGCAGGTGCGGCCTAGCGCGGCCGAGCCGTTCCGCCCGTCGGCACGCCCTCTCGGGTGACGAGACGGTGAGACCCTCCGGCGCCCGATCTCCCGGCTCCTTGTCGGGAGGTAGAAGAAGAAGCCAGGGAGGGAGAGAGAGAAGATGGGGTGGGTCCCGCATGTAAGGGAGAGAGAGGAGTGGATAGGGTCGGACCCGTGTGTCAGCAGGAGAGAGAGGAGAGAGAAGGTACCCGATAGGTGGGCCCCGACCCCACCTGTCGGTGAGAGAGAGTCACCGCCAGCGTGGATAAGTGGAAGTGCATTTCTAAAAAGGCGCTTTCCCTTAGCAGAAAGCGTATTTCTGAAGAAAGCGCGAGCGGCTGTGCTCCCAGGGACCTGATTACAATTATTTTAATTACAGATTGGTCCCCAATCTTCATTCGTCCGTATCTTTTTTCTCGGGACTCCGATCGAGGTGAAACCAACGCTCGCGTCTTCGTATCGGCAACCCCGTCATGTTGGTAACATTTTTACAAGGTGGTGACACAGTGAACATGACCATTTTGCCCTTGACTCCAATCAGCCCCCTTCGAGATAGAAACGTCTCGGCGATCCTTTCTGCGGACTCTCCGCACCTCTCCCGGGTGTATTCTTAAACCCCGGGCAAGACGACCACGTGACATATGCCCTAAAGCTTTGCTCTGTGTTGTTCCTGCGTGTTTAATTAATAAGCTTATGATTGTATGTATAGTAACGTGTGGTACGTGAATCTAACGAACCCTTGCTCGCATTTCCTTCAATGAAGGCAGCACGCCCGAGTCTGGGCTGCTTTCGGTCGTCCGGGGTGGATGCGACTTTATTATTCTCTCATCGACAACTAGCTCGTGCTTGAGCTGCTTTTCGGCCGTCGCGTGCAGCTGTTCAATTTCTTTCCGTGGTAGTGACCCCATGCTGTGAGCTGTTCTTCGGCCGTCTTAGGGAACTACTACATTCTTCTTATCAACACCGCCTCATGCTTTGTCCTGCTTTCCAGCCGTCTTGGGCCGGGGTTGAGTTATTCCGATAACGTCCCAGATCTGTGTGGTAAAGACCATTCTGGTGGCTACCGATTTAATTGTCGGTTTTATGCGAGGGTTCCGAGGGTCTACTTTACAGTTAGAGCTTGTAAAGTAATAACTTGTCATTTACATACTGTCTTATTAATGACTCATAATATAGAAATAGGTTGTGGTGTTTCTACGTTGTTATTCCATGCATAATCATCATCATGTTAAGTCATTGTTGACAACAACCATGCTTTATATATATGTTGTTTAAACCAAACCTAATGGGTTGATCTCGAGTCACCTGTCCGGGCTTATCCGTGCAACCACATTTGCCGATATGGGACAACCATGACTTGGGCTGATCGCGTGACCTTTGACCGGTACTTCCAAAGAGGGAGGATTATGCACGCGTGCTACCCTGATCAGGTGGGCGGCGATAATCCTGTGAGCCTAGTTGAATTGTTTTGGGCCCGTCCCCGGTTGGGACAATTTAGTTTGGCCACGACGGTGGCAGGTGTCATGAGGACACAAGGCCACCCAGGGCAAGACTCCGTGGAAGTGATTGCCGAGGGTACGATGAAAGAGTCACGGGTCAGGCAGGTTTCGTTGAAGGAGTGTTGATCCACCCGAATGGGATCACGAGGTCAGTGCTTCCTAGTGTGGGAAAAGTGTGCAAACTCTGCAGAGTGTCAATTCTATTCGAATAGCCGAGCCCATGGTATTGGACAGCCCGACCAGACCTCAGTAGGTGATCAATCGTAAGAGTGATGATAATGATGGAAGAACTCGTGTGGGGTAGACATCGGAAGATGTCCGGTATATGACATGTTAGCCATGAGATGGCTATGAGATGAGTGGTCGATGACCACATGAGTTGGATTGGATCAGATTCAGACAGGATCATGAGAATAGTCGGAGTATAGATCATTTATCTAGTATGCTTTACCTTATCGCATTTACTTTAGAAGTTTTCTTGCTAGATAACCCTGTTATACCTTGATAATTAACCTTGATAGATGGTATGTTATGTCATGATGATTAATATAGCTCTAATAACAAATGCATGCTTGAATGCCAGAGATTGCTTTGCTTAGTGTATATATTAGTTTTGGTTTGCTTGTGAGTACATTCAAAATTACTCAGCGGCATTTAACGTGGCCAGGTTCACATAAGGATCCGTCGTACGCGAGGAGACAGAGTATTCGCGGGCTAGGAGCGTAACCGAGTCAGATCCCTGTGGATTGGAGCCGCACCAGGACCGTGCTGCCTTAGATAGAGCTTTTCCCCGCTACCATCACCCTTGTAGTTCATCATGTAAAACTCTTATATTCATCAATATAAATGCCTATGTTCATGATACCTATTGTAAACGTGCATGCCAGAGTGATTTCCTGGGCTGGTATGTGTGGCGACCGTCTGGCTACAGTGGTAATCAAGCGGAGCGCCACGACGAATGGTATCAGAGCATCGAGGCTGACTATAGGTTACCCTAGCCAGACCTCACTGTCTTGTTTTCAGTTGAAAGCCCAGATGGATTTCAGCCATCTTTGCCACTTGGCACGGCTACATTTGATCATAAGGCAATCCCGTAGGTTTTCGGCTCCATCAGACCCCAACCCTCGTGGCCCTTGCCTTCGGTGTGAGATGCTCGCACCCGGCAATGACCTATGAGCCCTGAAACCCCTAGGTAATCCAGATACCCTTACCCCTGCTTGCTAGCCATGACATTCCTCTTCTCACTCTAGTTTCCTTTGGGGAAATGCTTATCAATTGTATCTCTGCTCAAGAACCTTAGGAACGTTTACTAAGCCACTTTGGCTATGGTCCTGCGTTGAGTGTGATGCTCTCTAGGGAAGAGTAGAAGCTTGAGACCAGTGCTACCAAGAGCATTGTATGGTTTCACTTCTAAATCCTTAGAGATGCATCGAGTGCCCTATATTAGTCATACTAGTGGATCCTTGGCCATGTTTAATGTCCACAACCCTTGAGCTTATTTGCTTTTTGGTTTATCGCGGTTCTCGTTTCTTTCATCGCTTTCATTTTTCCGCTCCGACTGGATCCATCTACAAGAGTTGTCTAAGAAGATCGGCATGCAACTGGGATAATACCCACTAATCCCCATTCCAACAAAAGTCAAGCCACGCCAACCGCCTGATATTCAGAACATTACCACCGGATCTGTCAAGAATGAAGAATGGGCCAGAAGCAGAATCGTGTGCAACAGACAAGGCCAAATTATACCCAAGGGAGTTGGCCTCAGAACCGATCATACCCGAGGAAGCATTTAGGAAAGCTACCAAGAATGAACATCAGCAGGGAGAAATTATTGAGTCCGCGATACAAAGATTATTTCAGTCAAGTGAGTCGAACCCCGAGTCTTTTCTCCATGGACACAAGAATCATTTATTCTTCACCAAGGACATATTTCAAGAATGAAAGTGACCCAAAAGCAGCGACAAAACTCCGGTACGTTGGTACAAATTTCAATGCAAATCTTAAAGCACATCGGTGCAAATATAAAATTTTCTGGGCACGGTGAACGAGGTTTGCAAGGAATAGGGATAAATTTGTGGTTATCCGAATCTAGAAGCGCCCAACATGCTTGGAAGCTCAGCTGAACCAGATGGAATTATCCATCAATTGCTTATTATCGACAACACCTGGTTTGAACATATGGCCTTCCGAATCAATTGTCCACATGAGGTCTGCATAAGTCATGCAACCTTTACAACAACAACAACAACCAGACCAGCGGAGGGACAAGCGATCTATGGAATATCTTCAGCCAAGGTATAGCCTGTATCAAGTTATGGCTCTACTATGTGTAAAATTCAGGATAATTCCAAAGGAAGCTAGAACCGTCTCTAGATCTGATGACACATCATAGCAAAAGGCTTCTGGAATAAGTAACCTAGCCTTCCCCCACAAGCTACCAAAAAGAGCTTATGGTACCACACTGTCTTGGTACGCCACTCGGTTAAAGATTCTTATGGGATACGACACTCCCATCTTCCATAACAGACTACCACGGAAAGCTTCTGGCATACGGAACCCGATCTTCCGCAGCAAGCCACATGAAGGAAATATTTTGAGGTATGATAACAAGCCGTCTTCAGCACGCTACTCTAGCAGAAGCTTCGAGCATAAAGAAATCAGTCTTCTTCAACACGCCATCGTGCCTACAACAAACTTGTCAGGAGCATGAGCTAGTCTGGACAAACATTCGCTTCGGAACCCAGTGGTGATGGAAGGATCTATCCTACATTTGCATATGTTTAACGAACAATTCATGCAAGCCACTGGTACCCGGAAATGACTACGTTCAGAGAAATGTCCTCCCTATGTTTAAAACAAGAATATGAGCACAGCAACCCCTACGAGATGCACAAGAGTAAGTCGTCAGAACAAGCTAACGCTCAGGGAAAACAATCAAGGAATGGTGTTGGCGTAACATGAAAAGTACATCAAAGGAGTCCTCAAGACCAAAGAAGTCGTGGGCAAACGACATCCGTGACGGTCAACAAGATACCGTTTCGCAGACAAGAGGCATTACCAACCCTTGTGAGACTCCTGCCTATGCGGCCATGACAACGCAGTACTTGAGGATTACAAGCAAGCCTATCGCACTCCTCACGAATATGGGCCATCAACCCAGAGAAGAGGTTATGCCCTAAAAGATACACCAAGTGATAGGCATACTATGCACATCTCAGTGATCAAAACAAGGATTACAGAGGCTATATATCACAGAGCCATCCCCACAAGCGACCAAGTTCTACATAAGACATTCTGATAGAATGGTTCAAAGCACATCAACAACAACAGCTCATAGATATCATGACGTCATTGGAATAAGAGATTACCGTCTATGTTTATTTTGTGATCATGCCTGCAGTTGAGGATATAGAAGTAATAACTCGGTCAGGATAACTCCTTGAGTTATGGATCACCTGGGAGCAACGTTAGGATGCATGAGCCATAAGGAAACACCAGATTGAGCATTCTGACACGGCAAAAAGAAAGCCACTCCCATTCACTTGAGGACATACGAGCATGTGAGCTTGGTACCAAGAAAGGATGTATTAGCCATGACAGTCAGGGTACGAAGCATTACAATAAAGCCCGAAGCAGATACTTCCAGTCCCTGGAACTACGATGTTTGTTGGTAGTATCCGTTACCCCACCCTGCAACACTACTATCGGAATAAATAGTACACCTAACAGGAAAGAGAAGGATTCAAGCAAGCCATGTGCACATACGACACCTGGTCCCTCTGAAGAGACAGTTATAGTCAAAGAATCCATGAAGGCACGACAACTAATGGATCCAAGTCGCACACAGGTAAGTTCCCTTTCCCCCGGGAGGAAAGCCTGGAAATCTCGAGGACGAGATTTTCTTAAGGGGGTAGGTTTGTAACACCCTGGTTTTCGCTCCCTGATTTTTTTCATTTGCGGGATTTAACCCCCGTCTTTTTTTCTCGGTGTTATCGGATTTCTTTCACCCTGGGAATGTGAAGATGGTCATCTAGCCATGCCTTCCCAAAAATTCTCCCCAATCTAGCCATCCACCCAAGATATCTTCTCGAGGTTTTGCCGTCAAAACCCTACCTTCCGAATTGTTGGAAGGGAAACCCTGATCTCTCCTGTTTCAAAGGAACCCCAATTTCCTTTGACCTTTTGACTCCCAAACCTTTTCCCAATGATCATCCCCTATCTTCAAACCCTGCATATGCCAAAAATATTGCTAAGTCATTTCTAATATTTTTGATTTATAATTAATTCCTTTTTCTTCTAGTTGAAGGAATTAAATCCAGAAAAATAGCTATCCATCCCAAAAGCTTATGCAAACTTGTGGAGGTATTCTTTGTGATCAAATTGAGCTCCCGTAAAATATTGGCCATCATAGAATGAAGGAAAATTGTCTTTTCCTATTTAATGCCAATATTGCATTTTGGGCATTTTCTAAAGGAACTACCAATTTGGTAGCCAAGAAAAATCCCAAATAATTTGTGGAGCTTCTCCTATCCATATCTTCCCCAATTCCATCAAGATACCAAGCCCCATAGTTAAAATTTTGAGCACAACATCGAATTGCAAATTCTGTTCAATTGGGAAATTTGCAAAGGAAGTGCTCTATTCCTTGATCTCCTTGAGTTGAAAGTTTTCATGTGGGTTTATATTGTTAAATCACTAGTGAATACCAAAAACCAGCTCCATCCCTTTCTTCAATGTTGTCCAAGAAATTCTCCTAAGTTTCTGCCTATTTTGAAGTTTTGTGAAGGAAGTACCATGTAGGCATTCCCAACTGAGCTGAATGTTTTGCAGCATCTCCATATATTCAAATAAACCCTCTTCCCCAAATTTGAGCCAAATCCATGTAAAAATTTGTGCCCAGCTTCAAATTCTAGTTTCTGGACCAGTTTGTGGTTTGTGAAGGAAGTGTATGCAAACAGGGTCCAGAAGACTTCAAATTTTGCAAGATTATAGTTCTTCCTATCCTATTTCATTGTGACAATGATTCAACTCCAATTATCCACTCATTTCCCGAGAAACCACCACAAACACATTCATATCAGAATCTGTTTTGGCAAGTTTAATCTTCCCGCAAGCCTTCCAGCTCATTCCAACTCCCCATCATATCTCCTGCAGCAGTGAGGGTGCTGTTGGACATCATTGGACACGCAGGAGATGTCAAATCTGGTTGTCCACGTGGTGATCATCGGCAGAGCACGCCAAATGCAAGCTTTGTGCATTTGGGCCCTCGGCCTCGTCCGTTTCCTCCTCCTCTCACGTACCATCCATGTCCTGTAGCCAGCCCGTGTTCGTGCGGTCCTCCCCCCGCTTTGTTCCTCGCCATGGATGCCTCTGCCGACACCGGAGCATCGCCGATCTTCCCGGAGCTTCGGCCACCTTCCCCTGCCTTATAGAGCCCTCCTCCTCGGCTATATAAGGCACTCCCTAGAACCCTCTCCGAGCCACGTCCATCCCCAGCCTTCTCCTCCAAGCCTCGTAGCTGCTGCCCTCTCCAACGGCCGAAGGCTGCCGCCGTTTCCCCTTAGTCCAATCCTACGCCCTCGCCCTATCCCCTTCCTTCCCTTGGGCATGTGGCGTTCCTTGGGATTTTGCAGAGCTGCAGTGGCCCTCCATTCGGTCGGAGGAGCCACGTCGGCGCGGTCCCTCTTGCCGCTCTCCGGCCACCGGACCCGAGCCGTGGCAATGGCACTTCAGGCCGCCTCAAGCGACCCCAAGGCCACGAGCGGGAGCGGCCCAGCGCGGCCGAGCCGTTCCGCTCGCCGGCTGGCCCTCTCTAGCGATGAGACGGCGAGACCCTCCGGCGCCCGATTGCCCGGCTCCCTGTCGGGAGGTAGAAGAAGCCAGGGAGCGAGAGAGAGAAGCTGGGGTGGGTCCCGCATGTAAGGGAGAGAGAGGAGTGGATAGGGTGGGACCCGTGTGTCAGCAGGAGAGAGAGGAGAGAGAAGGGACCCGACAGGTGGGCCCTGTCACCACCTGTCGGTGAGAGAGAGTCATCGCCAGCGTGGATAAGTGGAAGCGCATTTCTAAAAAGGCGCTTTCCCTTAGCAGAAAGCGTATCTCTGAAGAAAGCGCCAGCAGCTGCGCTCCCAGGGACCTAATTGCAAGTATTGTAATTACAGATTGGTCCTTGGTCTTCTTTCGTCCGTATCTTTTTGCTCAGGACTCCGATCCAGGTGAAACCAACGTTCGCGTTTTCGTCTCGTCAAGCCCGTCATGTTGGTAACATTTTTCACAAGGTGATGACACAGTGAAAATGACCATTTTTCCCTTGACTCCAATCAGCCCCCTTCGAGAGAGAACCGTTTCGGCGATCCTTTCTGCGGACTCTCCGCACCTCTCCCGGGTGTATTCTTCAACCCCAGGCAAGCCGACCACCTGACATATGCTCTAAAGCTTTGCTCTGTGTTGTTCCTGCATGTTTAATTAATAATCTTATGATTGTATGTATAATAACGTGTGGTACGTGACTCTGACGAACCCTTGCTCGCATTTCCATCAATGATGGCACCACGCCCGAGTCGGAGCTGCTTTCGTCCGTCCGGGGTGGATGCCGACTTTATTATTCTCTCATCGACACCTAGCTCGTGTACTGAGGTGCTTTTTGGCCCTCGCGGGTAGCTGTTTAATTTCTTTCCGTGGCAGTGACCCCATGCTCTGAGCTGTTCTTCGGCCGTCTTAGGGAACTACTACATTCTTCTTATCAACACTGCCTCATGCTCTGTGCTGCTTTCCAGCCGTCTTGAGCCGGGTTTGAGTTATTCCGGTAACGTCCCAGATCTGTGTGGAAAGACCGTTCTGGTGGCTACCGATTTAATTGTCGGTTTTATGCGAGGGTTCCGAGGGTCTACTTTACAGTTAGAGCTTGTAAAGTAATAATTTGTCATTTACATACTGTCTTATTAATGACTCATAATATAGAAATAGGTTGTGGTGTTTCCACCGTTGTTATTTCATGCATAATCATCATCATGTTAAGTCATTGTTGACAACAACCATGCTTGATACATATGTTGTTTAAACAAAACCTAATGGGTTGATCTCGAGTCACCTGTCCGGGCTTATCCGTGCAGCCACATTTGCCGATATGGGACGGTCGTGACTTGGGCTGATCACGTGACCTTTCACCGGTACTTCCAAAGAGGGAGGATTATGCACGCGTGCTACCCTGATCAGGTGGGTGGTGATAATCCTGTGAGCCTGGTTGAGTTGTTTTGGGCTCGTCCCCGGTTGGGACAGTTTAGTTTGGCCACGACGGTGGCAGGTGTCATGAGGATACAGGGCCACCCAGGGCAAGACTCCGGGGGAGTGATTGCCGGGGGTACGATGAAAGGGTCACGGGTCAGGCAGGTTTCGTTGAAGAAATGTTGATCCACCCGAATGGGATCACGAGGTCAGTGCTTCATAGTATGGGAAAAGTGTGCAACATCTGCAGAGTGACAAATATATTTGAATAGCCGAGTCCACGGTATTGGACAGCCCGACCAAACCTCAGTAGGTGCTCACGATCTGGTCCACGGTGGAGTCCACGATCTGGTCGATACATGGTAGTGGGAACGGGTCTTGAGGGCAGGCCTTGTTGAGGATCATGAAGTGGACGCACATGTGCCCCTTCCCGGACTTCTTCGGTGCAACCACTGGGTTTGCCACCAACTCCGGGTAGCGCACCTCCCTGATGACCTTTGCTTCCTTCAGCTTCTGCACCTCCTCAGCTATGAAGGTCTGCCTCTCCGGAGCATGCCTCCTTGCCTTCTGCTTCACCGGACGCGCGTTCGGGCATACCTTCAGGTGGTTCTCGATAACGTCCCTGGTACCCCCACAATGGTGGAGGCACTCCTGGCGAACGCGCTCTTGTTTGCCCTGAGGAAGAGAACCATTGCCTTCTCTTGGTCTTGAGGAAGATTCACGCCGATGGTGAAGCCGGGAGTCAGGCTCCCTTCGTCCACTGGCACTTGCTTCATTTTTGACCGGTCCTGGGAAAACAATTTCTTCTTCTTCGCGGGCGCGATGCCGAGGGCGTCTCCTAGGTCACACGTGGCACGTGCCTTGCCCTTGGAGTCAGCACGGGCAGCGGCCACGGCCTTATAGGTTAGCCCAAGCACCCGTGATGTGTCTGTGATGTCCCCCAGGACAGTAATCACGCAACCGCTCCTGGCATCTTGACGATGTTGTAGGCCAGGTGCGTTGCTGCCATGAACTGCGCGAGGAGGGATAGCCAAGTATAGCATTGTACATAAGGTGGATGTGAGCAACGTCGCAGTCGATATGCTCGGTGCGGAATTTGGAGCGGGTGCCGAACGTAACAGGGAGACGGATCTGTCCGACGGGGGTGACGGATCCGTCCGACGGGGGTGACGGATCCCGCCACGACCCCAAAAAAGGGTTCGAGGGCGCGAGCTGATCTCGGGGCAACTGCAGCGCGTCTAAGACCTCCACCGAGATGAAGTTGAGGCCCGTGGCGCCATTGATGAGGGTCTTGGAGAGAACTACGTCGGAGATGGTCGGCGTGCACAACATGGGAAGCGCCCAACGGCTGTCGTGGCTTTAGGGTGGTCCTCGGGGCCGAAGGTAAAGCCGACCTCTGGCCACACATGATGTACCGGGGGCTCGGGCCTTAGGCAGGCAGTTCCCCCGCGATGAGGGAAACGCTTGACGTGGCGGCCGGAAGGTGACGCCTGCGATCCGCCAAGGATGCATGTGACCGCAGGGGCGGCCCCGCGTGCTGGGACACCGCCCGCCGCTGCCGCGGGCCGGCGGTTGTCGATGGTTGTACTCGCCATGGTGTTGCCGAGCCGAGATCTGGTTCCTACTGCTTGCGTGGAGGCTCCGACACGCGCCCCCTACCTAGCGCGCCAAATGTCGGATTTCGGGCTCCGCAAATCCCTAAGGATTCGAACTCAAGGGCGCGCAGAGACCATACAATAGATTCATGCTAATAGACTCGCTACACGTGTGGCAAGGCTAGGAACTCACGCGATGGTGAGGAGAACTCGAGACTCAGCAATTTACCCAGGTTCAGGCCGCTGCGAAGCGTAAAACCCTACTCCTGCTTTTGTGCCTCTCAGAAATGTTGATGAACGAGGTAGTATAGTGCTTTTGTGCCGCCGGAGGCCCAGTGGCTTGGTGGGTTGTTCTAGGGTTCTGATGATCTCTCCCTCTCTCACGTATCCTACCCTCTCTATTTATAGAAGAGGCCCGGGTCTTCTTCCCTCATAGCTTCGGGGGGAAGGGATCCCACATTAGCCAATTTCGGTGGGAGACACAGGAATGTGCTTCCCCTGTCAAAGGTCGTCTTTGCATGCAAAGTAACTGTCCATGGTGCTGGGAAAATCCCGCGGTGACGTCTGCCCTAGTGTCGGGTAGCAGCGGCTTGGTTGCATCAGAAGGGAAACCTTTGGAAGATGCCTTTGGGGTCCACGCAGGCTCCCGCCCTTCTTTGCACCAAAGGGGGGACTGCACTGCTCTACCATCTCGAGTCGCGTGTCCGCCTTTGGCGTCATCCTTGACTCTAAAAGCCGAGCATGCCTCGGAATATCCACCGCATCAGAGGTGTCCTGAGGGGGGCCCTGCGTGTCTTGATTCCATCCCTCCTCGTGATGCTTGGTCCCTCACGAGGGCCTTGCCGTGCATGTTGGTGCTTGATCGATGGGGTGGGCCAGCCCTGTGCCGCAGACAGGCAGGTCTGGGTACCCCCGCTCCGAGGACGCCGACAAAGTAATTAACAATTATTAATTTCCCTTGTTGGGAGGAGTTTGGAAATGGTTCATCTAAGATGTTGTCGCTGAATGGAAACCGGAGCTGCGTTCGGGATGGGTCAACATAATTAAGTAGTACTAGCTTGGTCCGAGCATATCTTTAATTTTAGTTTCAGTACCATTATCATGCTTGATTATTCTGTGATTGTTTCAAAGTGCATGATGCAGACACATGGGGACTAATTTATGTGCATACTACATTTGTGAGAACATTCCCATGGAGACCGAATGTCACACAAATGTAAGACAACTTGAGGTACATAAACACTATTAAGATTTTTTTAATGATTATTTAATATATATACACACAACTAATTTATTCATATTTATATCTTTATTTAAAGATTGAAGAAATGCAGGAGAATCTCCGACCAGAGAAATGCCTACGAACAATTGAAGAGGAAATTGCGGGATTTTTGCTTACGGAGGTCATATCTGAAAAGGAAGAATACCATTGCATGTAATGATCTCCAAATTGTAGGAAAAATTATATATACCAAATTGTATATATATATATGTATATATGTATGTATGCTCATACGAGAAATTATATCAGATATGCATCAACGTGTATAGTATGTAGTAGCGCAAAATTTGCTTGAAATGAAAAAGAATTGAGTGGAAAACACAAAATGAAAAGGAAAAATAAACCAAACAAAAAAACACAAAGTACTTAGTTCCGGTTGGTGTTACCAACCAGGACCAAAGGTCCACGAGCCCCCACCGCATGCTCGCAGCCACATGGAGTAACTTTAGGACCCGGTTGTTGCCAACCGGGACTAAAGGGTGGAGGCCTTTAGTACCCACCTTTTAGTTTGGGTTGGTGACCTGGGACTAAAGGCCGTTGCCAACCGAGACTAAAGCTCGGTCTCCACTAGTGATGCATGTATACGTGTGGCCAGGCGCACCATGAACCAAAATCCTGCTCGTATTTTTGCCTGGTGTATGTGTCACCCATCACATGCATCTGATTTGACACACGGATAATCAGCTATTTACATGTGTCGATTGATGGATTATATTAAGTAAGGCCTTGGGGAAACTAATGACGGCGAAAATATTATACAGATGTAGGCCAGGTAAAAAAACAGTTGCGTTATGTTACGAGATAAGTTACTCCCACTATACACTACTAGAATCGTGTTTTGTCCCGAATTTCAATTCATGGCCGAGTGCATTTTGTCGGGCACTCAACGAATTTGTGTGTGCCGAGTTTGATCCAATATTGAACACGACGGTAATTTAACTCGACAGAGTAGTTTCTTTTGCCAGGTTCTTACAAAAATTGACTCGACGAACAAACAAAAACCGGCGAACAAAATAGTTTGCCGAGTTCCCGACAAAAGCAACTCGGTGAACAATGACATGTCGGGCACGTCTGGCAGCAATGGACAAAGTCGTGACGACAGCCTTTGATTGGCGGGTTTTGACTACCGCCAACTCGGCAAACATTTTATGATCTTCATTTTTAGATCGTTGCATCGACTCGATGATCAAGTCATACGGACCGCGGATGGCCGCTGCAGCGACTACGCCGACGGACGCTACATCCTCCTTAGCCGCAGCCACGGGCCCTGCCTCCGTCGGAGCCGTGGCAGCCCTGGGTTCCACCGACGTCAAATCAGCGGACGTGTCGCATCCGCGACCACAAGTGTCGCCATGACCATTGGCGCCCCATGTAAATGCTCACCTCTGCGGTCATGGGTGCATTGATACGTCTCCAACATATGGATAATTTATGAAGTATTCATGCCATGTTTACCTATGTTTAAATTACTTTTATATTGTTTTGATGCACTTTATATCACACATTTAGAACTAACTCGGACTTACGCTATTCTCAGCAGAATTACCGTGGTGTTGTTTTTTGTGGAGAAAATGGAAGTTCTCAGAATTGGCCGAAACATTTTTATAATTTTTTCTAGAGTAAATAACAAATATTGGAGCGAAGAACCACCGGAGGGGAGTGAAACTCCCAAGATGTGAACCTATCCTTATTTTGGCACGAGGGCCTCGACAGGGATAGAAGCGCATCTCGTCGTTTCGCAAGAATGGATATCATTACAAGCACATGTACATAAGAGATCAGTATACGGAATTGTCTTACACTCGCCACAAGCTAGAACATGTACAACACAGTCAAACAATATATTCATTCACCATGCAGAAGAGCAGGGTCCGACTACGGACGAAAACAAACGAGAAGAAGAACGACATCCATCCTTGCTATCCCAAGCTGCCGACCTGGAATCCATCCTAGAGTGATGAAGAAAAAGAAGAAGAAACTCTAAATAGCACAATCATCGCGCTCACGTCAAAATATCTCTTTACCTGTACCTGCAACTGTTGTTGTAGTAATCTGTGAGCCACAGGGGACTCAACAATGTCATTTCCAATGGTATCAAGACTAGCAAAGCTTAATGGGTGAGGTATGGTTAAGTGGTGAGGCTGCAACAAGCAACTAAGCATTTAATTTGAGGTGGCTAACTTATGAGTACAAGAAATAAGAGGTGGGATGATCTATGCATAATGGACGTGACTAATGATGATCAAATGAATGATCCTGAATAGCTACTTACGTCAGACATAACCCCGCCGTGTCCTCTTCTGGATGCATAACTCACGAGAAGAGACAGTCACGGTTACGCACACAGTTCACATATTTTAATTAAATTTACTTCAAGTTATCTAGAACCGGATGATAAACAAAGTTTCCACGTCTGCAACATAACTGAGGGCACGACCTTCCGAAAGATTTAACCCTACAAGGGTGCTCCAACTAGTCCATTACAAACTACCACACGCTGCGCCAGAATAACCTCGATCAGGGAAAACCCGTGATCTCCTCGGGTTCCTAGTGGAAAACCTCAACCTCGAGATAACCCAAAGTATCCTCGGAATCCCTCGCACAAGATGCTCGAGAATGGTAAAACAGGTCCAGCAAGAGTGCACAACATGTCACACGATCCCGGTAGGAGCCGCGTATCTCGTTCTCAGGACACGGTGGATGAGCGACGCGTATAGTGGCGTGATAGAAATCTCCCGAGTTTCCCCGAGTTGGCCCAAAGAGTGCTCTATTTAGGACCAGCACCATCAGCACTGGCCCTCCCTGTATTATGTTGATTTACTCCTCCGGTTCATGACGGCCTATGGTTTTTAACGGTGTTCAGTATTATTATGTTTGGCAAATATAGTACCAATGTTGGGCCTTGCCACACCAGTTTTATCCCAGAACGAAAGTCATGGGGGTCCGCATAACAACCCCAAGCACGTCAGGAGCGCTCATTTGTGGAATATAACACCGGTAGCCGAAACTAAGGTGACAAAGATGGAACAAAACACTAGGCTAAAAGGCCAGGCCTTCGACCTTTTACCAAGTATATAGATACATTAAAATAAATAGCATAATATGGAGAGATAATAAGGAGCCCATGTTTTCACATGGAAGCAACTACACCTGCAACTAGCAACGCTATAAGAAGGCTGAGGAAGCGGTAACATAGCCAAACAATGGTTTGCTAGCTTATAGATATGTTAGAGGCTTTTTATGTCAATGTTGGAAGGCTTATTAAACAGGTGGTAGGCAGTGAGACATAGCAAAAGAAAGGAGACAACTAGCATGGCAATGAAAGTAACGGTATATAGGGAAATGGTCAGTTTGTATGTGATCCCACTTGGAAGAAGAACGAATCCATCAAACAGACGAACTGATATAGTCAAACGGATCCTCACACTCCGAAGCGGTTCGGAACTCCATCGAGAAGAAGCAACCCGAAAACAAGAACCAACCCATGATATTCACCACAACATGGGCATGACATGATGCACAAATAGAAATGATGCATGCCTGGTTTAATTACTTAAGGCCTGACACATCACAATAATAATACTACACATTAAATGAAGCTTAACATGCAACGAGTTGCATATTGACGAAACTCCACGTTGAAATATGTAGTTCACTCACCTTCAGGAAGTCATCAATATTAAATGTTGTTTACACATGGAAAGAGGTGAATCATAAATAAACTACCTATCTAGGCATATTAAATGAGTTCGGAAACAACCTATAGCATTACCGAAATGACCCCACATGTTAATTTTGAAATCAATCCAGATTTGTCCTAAACACACTTTATATTTATTAAACAGCCAAATAAAGTGAAACATGTGATACTACATGTCATTCTAAAACAAATACAAAATCTGCTATAATGCATGTCATGAAATTAATAAAAATCGCAATAGGGAAAAAATATGCATGGGCCGAATTGCAACATAGTGTAGTGACCCAGGTTTGAATGAGGCCCAAGTGGCTGAGTGTGTGTGTGCAAAAGAAAAAGAAATAGAGCAGGAAATAACAAAGGGGCAAAATAAAGTGAAACATGTGATACTACATGTCATTCTAAAACAAATACAAAATCTGCTATAATGCATGTCATGAAATAAATAAAAATCGCAATAGGAACAAAATATATGCATGGGCAGAGGCCGAATTGCAACATAGTGTAGCAACCCAGGTTTGAATGAGGCCCAAGTGGTTGAGTGTGTGTGTGCAAAAGAAAAAGAAATAGAGCAGGAAATAACAAAGGGGTGAGTCTGGGATTCGAACCCGAGATCAACTAGTCTGAATGATAAACACTAAGGATGTGTTTGGTTGGAGGGATAGGCTAGGGTGGTTGTGGGTATCCCCTACCAGGTGGCTGGGGATAGCCCTTTTTTTGTTTGGTTGGAAGGGTAGGGTTATCCCTTTTTTTGTTCGGTTGGAAGGATAGCCTCCCCCCGTGCCGGCAGCCTCCTCCCCGCGCCGGCCGCCTCCTCCCCGCGCCGACAGCCTCCCCTCGCGCTGGCAGCCTCCCCCCCCCCCCGCGCCGGCCGCCTCCCCCCCGCACCGGCCGCCTCCCCCCCGCGCCGGTAGCCTCCTCCCCGCGCCGGCCGCCTCCCCCTGCTCCGACAGCCTCCTCCCGCGCCCTGCCGCGCCGGCCGCCCCAGAGTGGTTGCCACCCCCCGCCCGTTTTTGGCGGTTGGCCACATCCCTTTTTTGGAGAATATTCCCAGCATCTGGTTGACTCTATCCCTCCTCGCCCCAGATTCAAACGCATGGAAACCACAGAAAAAAGTGGTTATCCCTGTCCCTAGGAGGATATCCCTCCAACCAAACACACCCTAAGCCACTGAGCTAGCTCTAACTATGTTGAAATACAGGAGATTCTCCATTATATAGCGTAACTGTGTTTGCAAAAGAAAAACAATTACAAACCAGGAAAAAATTGGTCCGTGCAGGATTCGAACAAATAACCTCGCGGATGCATGCAAGCAAGGATCACCAGTACGCTACGCTAGAACGTTAATAACTGTAGGATCTTTGCGCTATATAAACCGTACAAGGCGTTATTTGACGAAACTTAAAACAGAAATAGAGTTTAAGCTACGGACGGAATTGCTCACAGCGGAAACAAAGGGCCCTGCGGACATGGTGATACTGGGGCTGCTGGATCTGCGAGTGCACCGTCGAATCTGTTCGTGGGCGGCGGAACTTGTTGCTCGTGCGTCCACGGAAGCTCCTTGCGGCGAGGTCGACCTGGTGGCGCATCTACACGCTCCGACTAAAGCGGAGGGAACCGCGGCCATGCCATGGGAGTGTTGTCTGTGTAAACCTCCACCTTCTTAGCTGTCAGTTAAAGTTTCAGTTAGAGAAAATAAAGCAGCTGCTGCACGAGCCTGTTCGTGCAGTAGATGATCCGTTGTTTTCGCTAGGCTAGTTAGTCAGCTTGCTTACCAAGTTAGTTAGGTAGTAGCAGCCGCCATGCGCGCATCGTGGGATGGCATGAGCTCAAGCGAGCGTGGCGGCGTCGTGGGAAGTGGCGAGCGGGCATGGGATGGCATGCCGAGATGCTCGGATCATGACCCAATTTCCCTTGTATTTAGCAGCATAAATAACGAAGAAGAAGAACAGAAAAGTTGCATGTTTTCGCAACGCAAAACCACCTCTCTCTCTAGCCGAATTCTGAGTGAAGTTGTTGTCGCCGGCTGACAATTGGCATCAGAGCTAGCGTTCGGGAGCGCCATGGCCGGCGGCAACAAGGACGGAGAGGCAGTGGAGCAGGGGGCGCAAGTCGCCAACGAGGTCGCGGTCGCCAACGCCGGCAGCGCGACCACGCGGAAGAAGCATGATTCGGAGGGGAGGCAACGAGGTCGTCGTCCACGAGCGCGTGATCCGCGACGCCGGTGCAAGCTCCCACATCGTCTACCCCACACTGACGTCGACAAACTACATTGAGTGGGCGCAGGTGATGAAAATCAACCTGCGCGCGCAAGGCCTCTGGGAGGCCATGTCCGGCATGGGAGAGCCGGGAGATTGCGAGGACATGGCGGCCCTATCGGCATTGATACAAGCAGTGCCACCGGAGCTGGTACCTATCCTTGTCTCCAAGGCCACCTCCGCTGAGGCGTAGGAGGCTGTCAAACTGATGAAGATGGGGGTGCACCGCGCGTGCAACGCGACGTTACAGCGCCTCCGCAGGGAGTTCGAAGCGCTCACGTTCAAGGACGGCGAGACGCTCGACAGCTTCGCCATCCGCGCCACGAACGTCGCCAACAATCTGCGATCCCTGGGAGACAAAGTGGAGGAGGTAAAAATCGTCAAAAAAAATCCTCAATGCAGTTCCCCCTAAATACTCGCAGATAGCCTGCTCGATCGAAACGCTACTCGACCTCGAGGAGCTGTCTGTGGAGGAGCTGATCGGCCGTCTCAGCTCCGCTGAAAAGCGTTACGGGGGCGGCTCATCGGAGGGAATGGGATCCCAGCTCCTCCTCACGGAGGAGGAATGGATCGCGTGCGGGAAGCAGATGAAGGAGCAGGGCTCCAACTCCGGCGGCGGGGGCGGCAAGAAGGGTCGGGGCAAGCAGCAGAACGGCAAAGGTAGCTCAGACCGCGATATGTCGGAGCTCAAGTGCTACAACTGCAACAAGTATGCAAGGCGCATCGCACGAGTCTGCAAGGAGCCACGGCGAGAACGCAAAGGACAGCAGCAGCAGCCACGAGCACAAGCACACCTCGTCCAGGCTGGCGAAGAGGAGAAAGCCGCCCTCCTCATCCGCACCTGCAAGATCAGCGATGACGACGGACCGTCACTGATGATGGCACAAGTGAACGCGCCAACGACGCAGCCGGACGGGGACGGCATGCATGATGAACAGGCGGTCGAGCACGCCCTCCTCGCCAACGACCCGCGCCACGACGATGCCTGGTTCCTCGACACAGGGGCGAGCAACCACATGACGGGGCATCTCTCTGCCTTCTCGGACATGGACACCACCGTCACGGGAACGATGAAGTTTGGGGATGGATCGCTGGTGGAGATAAAGGGGCGCAGGACCGTGCTCTTCGCCTGTGCCAATGGTGATCACCTCGCCCTGGCCGACGTCTACCACATTCGTCACCTTCGCAGCAGCATCATCAGTCTCGGGCAGCTCGAGGAACGCGGTTGCAAGATCACGATCCGCGGCGGGTATCTGAAGATCCGTGATCGGCGCGAGCGCCTCCTCACCACGGTGCCCAGGGCGCTAAATCGGTTGTACATCGTCACGCTCGTCATCGCCAAGCTGGTCTGCCTTGCAGCAGTTTGCGGTGACAAATCCTGGAGGTGGCACGAGCGTTACGGCCACCTCAACTACGACACACTCCAGAAGCTCGCGCGGCGTGACATGGTGCGCTGGCTGCCCGCGATCGACCACGCAGGACAGCTGTGCGACGGCTGTCTCGCTGGGAAGCAATGCCGCGCGTCTTTCCCACAGCTGGCGAGGAAGCCCGCCACGGGCCTGCTCGACCTAGTGCATGGCGACCTGTGCGGGTCGATCACGCCAGCAACGCCAGGAGGACGCCGCTATTTCCTTTTGCTGGTCGATGATCTGAGCCGCCATATGTGGCTCACGCTCCTGACGACGAAAGACGAGGCGGCAACGACCATCAAGAAGTTCAAGGCCGGCACGGAGGTAGAAACGGGGCGCAAACTACGCCTGCTCCGCACGGATCGAGGGGGAGAGTTCACGGTGGCCACGTTCACGGCGTATTGCGCGGATGAGGGAGTGGGACGGCAGCTCACGGCGCCGTACTCACCCCAACAAAACGGTTTTGTAGAGCGCCACAACCCGATGATCATCGCCACCGCACGAAGCATGATGAAAGCCATGGCGGTGCCAGCCAGATTCTGGGGGAGGCGGTGTCCACCGCCGTCTACCTGCTGAACCGCTCGCCCACGAAGAGTGTCGACGGCAGGACACCATTTGAGGTATGGCACGCATACAAACCCGATGTAAGCTACCTGCGTGTATTCGGCTGTGTAGTGCATGTCAAGACAACGAAGCCGCACCTGTCGAAGCTTGAGGACAGGAGCAAACCCATGGTATTCTTCGGCTACGAGCCCGGGCGGCGGCGTACCGTGTCTTCGACCCTGTCTGAAATCGCTTGCACGTTACACGTGATGCCGTCTTCCATGAAGGAACCCGCTGGGACTGGGAGGACACGGCGGGGGCACAGGAGGCTGCCCCGTTCCATGTCGAGCTCTTCTCCTACTCGGTCACGAACACCTTCCCTGTAGGATCGGGCACGACGGGTGAAATCCCTGCTCCTGAACCAGCTACGCGCGCAGTAACACCAAACACCTTCGCTGACGACGGCGCGTTAGCGGGACGCCCCTCGCCACCGCCGAGCGCCGAAACCATCGCGGGAGTGACAGACACTCCTGCACCATGCCCAGCGACGGCTCCTACTGCTCCGCCCCCACTACACCCCATGTTCACGCGGGCACGCATGGCATTGTACAGCCTAACAAGCTGTATGATGACTTCGTTTTTGCAGCGGAGGCGGACGCATACGATCTAAGTGAACTGTGTCTCGCCGCTGCAGAGGAGCTTGTTAGCGTGGATGCAACGCTCTTAGAGGAGTGCTGGAGCAAGGCCATGGACGACGAGCCGGGGTCTATTCGCGGCAACGGCACGTGGGAGTTTGCCACACTCCCACACGGTCACCGCGCGATAGGCCTCAAATGGGTCTTCAAGGTCAAGAAGGACCCACACGGCAACGTGATCAAGCACAAGGCGTGCCTCGTCACCAAGGGCTATGCCAACGGCAGGGGGTGGACTTCGACGAGGTCTTTGCACTGGTAGCAAGGATGGAGACCGTGCGGCTGCTGCTCGCAGTGGCTGCCCACTGTGAGTGGCGGGTGCACCACATGGACGTGAAGTCCGCGTTCCTCAACGGCGACCTCACGGAGGAGGTCTACATGCACCAGTCACCAGGTGACGTCAGCATCGGCAACGAAAACAAGGTACTGCGGCTGCGCAAAGCACTCTATGGCCTTCGTCAGGCACCACGGGCTTGGAACGCAAAGCTGGACGACTCCCTCGTCTCGCTTGGTTTCGAGAGGAGCCCGCTTGAGCACGCCATGTACAAGAGGAGCAATGACAAGGCAACGCTCATCATCGGCGTCTACGTCGACGACCTGATCATCACGGGCACCTGTGAGGAGGAGATTGCAGCGTTCAAGGAACATATGCACCACCTGTTCGACATGAGCGATCTCGGCCTGCTAAGCTACTACCTTGGGCTGGAAGTGAAGCACGAGGCAGGTGAAATCACAATTTGTCAAGGTTCCTATGCAGTGAAGATCCTAGAAGCGGCAGGGATGGCTGGCTACAATCCTTGCCACACCCCGATGGAATCATGCCTGAAGTTGTGCAAAGGGAATCCTGCTGACGCTGTCGACACCACGCGCTACCGGAGCATCGTCGGGGGTCTCCGGTACCTCTGCAACACCAGGCCCGACATCACTCACGTTGTTGGGAAGGTGAGCAGGTACATGGAGGCTCCCACAACGGCACACTGGGCGGCCGTGAAACATCTTCTGCGCTACATCAGTGGAACGACAAGATTCAGATGCTGCTACCTGAAGGGGAGGACACCAGATCCTGTTCTGACAGGGTTCAGTGATAGCGATCACGCCGGTGACCTCGACGACCGGAAGAGTACAACTGGGTACGTTTTCTTCCTCAATTCAGGCATCATCACATGGATGTCGCAGAAGCAGAAGGTCGTCGTGCTCTCGTCCTGCGAGGCGAAGTACATTGCGGCGGCAACAGTCCTGCGAGGCGAAGTACATTGCGGCGGCAACAACAGCGTGTTAGGGGGTATGGCTGAGTGGAGTCCTCGGCGAGCTGATCCTAAAACCCCCGGCAACGGTGAAGCTGCGGATAGACAACATGTCTACAATCAAGCTCTCCAAGAACCCAGTTCATCACGAGCGGAGCAAACACATCGACACTCGCTATCACTACATTCGTGAGAAGGTGGGTGAAGGCAAGGTGGACGTAGAGCACAACGGAACCAACGGCCAGCTTGCCGACATTCTTACCAAGGCACTGGGGCGCACCAGGTTCGTAGAGATGAGGCTCAAGCTTGGAGTCATGGAGTTCTCATCAGGGCCTCAGGTTTAAGGGGGGATTTGTTGTCTCTGTAAACCCGCACCTTCTTAGCTGTCAGTTAAAGTTTCAGTTAGAGAAAATAAAGCAGCTGCTGGACGAACCTGTTCGTGCAGTAGCTGATCCGTTTTTTTCGCTAGGCTAGTTAGTCAGCTTGCTTACCAAGTTAGTTAGGTAGTAGCAGCCGCCATGCGCGCATCGTGGGATGGCACGATCTCAAGCGTGCGTGGCGGCGTCGTGGGAAGTGGCTAGCGAGCATGGGATGGCATGCCGAGATGCTCGGATCACGACCTGATTTCCCTTGTATTCAGCAGCATAAATAACGAAGAAGAAGAACACAAAAGTTGCAAGTTTTCGCAACGCAAAACCACCTCTCTCTCTAGCCGAATTCTGAGCGAAGTTGCTATCGCCGGCTGACAGGGAGGAGCTTGGAGGTGGGGCTGGCCTGCAGGGGCGAGCTGGACGGGACGGGAGCAACAGCGTTAAAGCTTTGTGCCCATACACGGTGGCTTCCTGCGCAACCGGGACAGAGAGAGACCATGAGAAGAGAGAGAAAGATGGAGCAAAGGAGAGCATGGCGCAGGGCTTGGGAACCTGCTTTGGTTGACCGGCGTGGGACTCAGCAGTAGTGTTTGCGGAGAGGTTTGGTGGGAAACTCCAAGCGGCAGGGCGGCGTGTTGGCGATGAGGTTATTAGGGATGGGGCTGCTGAGGTTAGCTGGGGCGTCGGCTTTCTCCAGTAGCCGACGCGGCAGCGAGGTCGAGCGCCGGGGATCGCGTCGCGGTAGAGGGATCTCGGGCGCTGGGCATCTTCTGGTCATGCCGAGGTGAGGGAGCAGCGCCATGGAGAGACCCGAGTGGCAGAGAGCAGAGGATGCTCATGCTTGGGCTCTTCCCGATCCATAGCGGGTCTACCGACACGGAGATGAGGAGGTCCGCCTGCTGGCGAGCGGACGCTCGCGACTACGGGCGGCGGATGCATCCAAGCACATGCGATGGCTGGAGGCGCAAGGATTTTTTGGGCGGCGACACTGGCTCGTGTGGAAGGATGGATGGTTGCTATGCTGCGGTTGGCTGGCTTAGGAATTTGAGGTGGGTGGCGGCTGAGGGACAAACCTCCTAATTTTTAGGGTTTGATTGATTTGGCTACGGTTTCCTACTTTAGATCATAGGGGTCCAAATGGAGGGAGTTCCACAATGTTTTCGAGCCCTTCAATCGTGATCGGATGGCTCAGGTCGTGGGGAATATTTTATTTGGCTGCACTGGGCGGTGTAAAGGGGTTGTGGGCTGAGAAGAGAGGGAGATTATGGCCCATGACACACATTTTGAAACATCGAAATTCCCGTCAATTAACCGACTATAGTGCCGCTATATACTTAACGGTTCGAAAATCAAACAAACTCCGATTCCGAAGAAATTTGGCAGGCGGCCTACCTACATTAAAATAAGACCGCACACCAAGTTTCAACACAATCTAAGAATAATTTATACCCACTTTGAAAAACAATATTTAAATGATGTCGCGGGCGCGCGTGTGTGTGGTTGGTCTCGAAATGGTTAACGACAAGAATGCGAAGAACCGACAACTAATAACGGATGCAAGTTTTGAAAATTGGTGGTAAGATAATTCACATGATGCTATGATGAATGTGTAATGCCCAAGATGCGGTCCTATCCTTATTCTGGCACGAGGGCCTCGACAGGGATAGAAATGCATCTCGTCCTTTCACAAGAATGGATATCGTTACAAGTACATGTACTGAAAAGATGAGTATAAAGAGTTGGCTTACACTCGCCACAAGCTACATCGGAGTCACATCAATACAACAACATAATCAATCATCATGAAGAAGAGCAGGGTCCGACTACGGACGAAAACAAACGACCATCCTAGATCGATGATGAAGAAGAAACTCCAAATAGCACAATCGGCACGCTCAGGTCAAAGTAACTCTTTACCTATACCTGCAACTGGTGTTGTAGTAATCTGTGAGTCACAGGGGACTCAGTAATCTCATTTCCAAAGGTATCAAGACTAGCAAAGCTTAATGGGTGAGGTATGGTTAAGTGGTTAGGCTGCAGCAAGCGACTAAACATTTATTTGAGGTGGCTAACTTACAAGAATAAAAGAGGGGGATGATCTATGCATAGAGGACGTGAACTACTGATGATTAGATGAATAATCCTGAACACCTACTTACGTCAGACATAACCCCACCGTGTCCTCAATCGGAGAAGGAGCTCACGAAAGAGAAAGTCACGGTCACGCACTTAGTTGGGAAGTTTTAATTAAGTTTACTTCAAGTTATCGAGAACCAGATGTGAAACAAAGTTTCCACCTTAGCACATAACCGTGGGCATGGCTTACCGAAAGATTTAACCCTGCCCGGGTGCTCCAACTAGTACATCACAAGCTACCACACACTGCGACGGAATAACCTCGATCAAGGAAACTCGTCATCTCCTTGGGTTCCTATTGGAAAACAACAACCTCGAGATAGCCCAAAGTATCCTCAGAATCCCTCGCACAAGACGCTCGAGAAAGGTAAAACAAGTCCAACAAGGACGCCCGACGTGTCGACGATCCCGATAGGAGCCGCGTATCTCGTTTTCAGGACACGACGGACGGGCGATGGTTACAACGCCAGACGCCGAGTGCACTGGGTAGCGTTAATAAGCTACTCGATTTGGGACCAACACCATCAACACTAGCCCCCTGTATTATGTTGAATTACTCCTCGGGTTCATGATGCCCTATGTTTTTCAGTATTAACAGAATTGTTATGTTGGGCAAATATAGTACCAATGTTGGGCCTTGCCAAACGAGTTTTATCACAAAACGAGAATCTAGGGGGTCCACATAACAACCCCAAGAATGTTAGGAGTGCTCATTTATGAAACATAACAGGAGTAGACGAAACTAAGGTGGCAAAGGTGGAACAAAATAGCAAGCTAGAAGGCCAAGCCTTCCACCTTTTACCAAGTATATAGGTGCATTAAGTTAAATAGCATTAATATGGTATATAACAAGGAACCCATGTTGGCACATAGAAGCCACTGGACCTGCAACTAGCAACGCTAACAAAAGGCTGAGAAAGTGATAACATAGCCAAACAGTGGTTTGCTAGGTTGTGGAAAAGGTTAGAGGTTTTCATGGCAATGTTGGGAGGCTAATATTTAACAGGTGGTAGGAAGCGAGACATAACGATTGAAACGAGACAACTAGAACGACAATGATAGAAATGGTATCTAGGGAAATGATCATCTTGCCTGAGATCACGCTTGGAAGAAGAATGACTCCATGAAGCAGATGAACCGACGTAGTCGAACAGGCCCTCACATTCCGGCACACTTGCTGAACTCTATCGAGACGAAGCAAACCGGAAACAAGAATCAACACATGATATTCACCCCAGCACATGCACGACATGATGCACACCCTGATATGATGCATGATCGGTTCAATTAGGCAAGGCATGGCATGACAATTTACAACGGTCAAACGCTACACATTAAGTGAAGCTCGATATGCAACGAGTTGCATATTGACGGAACTACACATTTAATTATTTAGTTCACTCCCATTTATTTACACGGCAATATTAAATGTTGTTAAACATGACACGAGGTGAAGCACAAATAATCTACCTATCTAGGCATTTTAAATGAAGCCGGAAACGACATATATCATCTCCGAACTGACCCCATGTGTTATCTTCTAAATCTGTCCAGATTTATCCTAATCACATTTTATGTTTGTTAAATGGAAAAAAAAAGTGGTTCACGTGATTCTACTCGTCTTTCTATTCCATTTACATATACGGCTCATCTCCAACGGAGCTACGATTAATTAACTAGGGACTAAACCATTTCCAACACGTTGACACGCAAACCAATGCAAACAGCACAGCTAACAACTTTAAATACGCATTAGAGATGGAAAATACTAATCTATACAAAATTCTACACGTTTTATATATATGACTTGTCTCGACCTGACGCACGATTTAAAAATTACGGATGTTTTAAAATATGCTATTTTCATGAAATTATGCAAACTCGTTAAACGAAAAAAAACAAATCGGACAGATTTCTCTCTACGAGGCTCAAACAGGGTTGGGTGTCAGATAGCTAAATCACGCACGAGGCATCGGACATGGAGGTGGCGCTCACCTTGGACCTCGGGCCGGCGGATCTGGAGCTAGAGTTGGGGACGGGGCCAACAGGCCTGTGCGGAAGCTGCTAGGCCGGTGTTGCGAAGCGAGCCTCGCGCGAGGTTTGTCCTCGGCCCACGCGGGCGACAGGAAGGGCGAGCAGTCAATGGGAAGGCGAGCAAGCAACCTCTCCCGATCCAGATCGGATCGTGGAAACGCGGCGGCTGCTGCTGCCTAGTGGCAACGGGACTCCGGCGAAGTGCAGGAGGTCTGACAAATAAGGGAATGGGCAGATCCACCCGAGATCTCCCTGATTCAGGAGCCGGCGTGACCTCCATGGCCATGGCAGTGCGGAGAGCTCGAGGAGCCAAGGCGTCACCGGGGCGCTCGACAGCGGTCGACGGAGGGGTCGTGCCGAGGTCAAGCGCGACAGCTCCGACGTCTTGAGGGCTCCGGCGAGGGGCTGCTGGTGACGAACGGCGCGGGATGAGGGGCAGCGGGAGGAGCCGTGGGGCTGCCTTGGCAGCTCGGGCTGCGAGCGCGGCGGCGCCCCCGATTCGGGCCCGGGAGAGCCCTGGATGGGCCTGGCGGGCCGCAGCTGGAGTTGGGAGGTGGAGGCTGCTGGCGGCAGCGGGTGGGAGAAGGTTGCGTCGATTTCAAGGAGGAGAGAGAGGGGGCCGGATTAGGCAGGTGAGGGTTTGTTTAAATGGGTAGGGGCTAGGGTTTAGGTGGTTTTTGGGTGTTTTTTGACCCTGCGATCGCGATTGGACGGTTCGATCGGAGAGGTGGTTTTGGTGGGCTGTGTTGGAGATGCTAGGTGGGGACGAGAGGGAGACTGGTGGCCCGGCACGAGATTTTAAACACCGAAAACCGTCCGATGATAAACCGGTGACGGTGTCGCTACGGTCGACCATTCGGCTATCAAACGGACTACGATTGCAAAGAAATTTGGTAGGCGTCCTACCTATATTAAAATAAGACCGCATGCCAAGCTTCAACCCAATCCGAGAAAATTTGGTACACACTTTTAAAAACAATATTTTAACGATGTCGCGGGCGCGTGCGAATGTGGTGGGTCTCAAAACGGACAACGACGAAACGGAGAGAACCGACAACTAATAACGGATGCAAGTTTCGAAACTGGTGGCAAAAGAGTGCTGATGCAACGCGGATGACGTGCATGATGCGACGAGAGTTTGACAAACAATCTAATCACACGGCAGAAATGGAATAAAAGGGGAATCTCCTGTGGCATCGGTCTCAGGCTGTTACAGAATGAGACAAACAAATAAATCACACGACGAAAAATGGAATAAAAGGAGAATCTTCTGGAGCGTTGGTTCCAAGCTTTTACAACTCTCCTACACTAACAAGAGTTCTCGACCCTAGATCTAAGAATTAAAGAGGGGAAGAGGATGAGAAAAGGATGAGGTTAAACTTAGTCGCTTTTTTGACAAACAAGTGAAACCAACGACCCCTGAAGGGTGGAAAGAGATGAAGAGATGTGAATAGCAAGCAATAATTCAAAAGAAATTTCAGCAACACTTCGATAGGAAAAGAGAGCAAAATTTTACAAGATCGAAAGAACTTGCAAACATTCACAACAATCCAACAAATTTGATAAGCAAGGAAAGAACATGATCTTGACAAAACTAGATGATTGATTCAAAGATATCAACACCACAAAGCCTTTGGAATAAAAGAATAGAAACTAAATCATTGGGAAGAAAGAATGGACAAGAAAATGACAACTTCTACCACAACTGAATTTGATAAACATACCTAGAATAAAAATTGAATGGAGTTATTGGAAAATCAACAACGAAAAGAACAAGCTTGTAGCGGACTTATAGAAACCATCTCAAATAATGAGGTGAAAACTAGCCACTAACAGAAACAAAGATTACTTGGGAGCAACAAGATATGCAAAACTTCTTTCACCAAGAGGATACATTGAGAACTTGGATCAACAATAATCACCATAATAGCAACAATCCTTGGAAAGGCTTTAGGTGAAATCCAATCCAAGATAACTTCAATGAAGAAATCATGGGTTGAAAATATCTCATGATGAAAGAATTTAAATTTCACATTCTTGAAACAAATTATCTTCGATTCTCCTCCACTAAAAACAATGCTATAACACCACCTCAAAGCATTTTGGAAGAAGAATTGCACTTTGAAATGAAAGATAAGAATACTTGGGGTTCTCCAGCAAAAATCTCGAAGAACAGCTTGAGAAAGAATTGAATCCTTGAGGAACCACCGTAAAGAACTAGTTGGAGAACACTGGTATGGAAGGATGACAAAAAAAATTGAAGGTTGAAAGAATAAGATTATTGCCTTGCAAAGGTTTAGATGAAGCTTCACGAAGAGATACTTGAGAAAACGTGAACTACGAAAAAGATAAGATGAAGCACTTAGGATAAAGAATTTAATATCATGAACACCTACGGAAAAGAATTGAAATCACCTTGACAATGCAAGAATAAAAATTATGTTATGCTTATCCTTCGTCAAGTTAAATTGATGACAAGCAACGGAATTACCATACCAATTATTCTTCTTGAAATGATTGAAGAGAGATATAGGGCACAAACTTGAAGAAGTCTTGAAAGAATCACCGGTAAGAATTTGGAATGAAAGAGGATAAAATAAATGAACTGGGCTACATGAGGACAACGAGAGCATGATTCAGTTAGATAATGCTTGAACAAGCCACCGGTAAGAATTCATAAATGAATGACAATACCAAGAATGAATGGAGATACATGAGAATGAAGAGACTATGATCCGCAGAAAACTTCAACAAGGCACCGGAATGATTGAGATACGAACGAAGAGACAACAATTCAAAATAATTTGGGAATGAAAGCTGAAAGTTGAGAACAAATAAATATTCTGAAATGAAGGCCTTCGGAGGATCAAGAAATGAACACAACACTGAAATGCTCCGCATAGACATGAAAGGAATTACTCATGATCGAAAACAATTGAGAGGGTAACACAAAGCTGAAACCAAATGTTCAAAAGAATTGACAAGGATTTAAGAGAAACTCTCCTTCGGTCTTCAAGCTGAGAATGGTGACGAGAAACAACACTATGACTTACTAAGACAATCCAGAACAATGAATAGGGAAAGGTTGAGCCAATGATGAAAACGATTTGAAAACGATCTTGAGAAGGGATATGACCGATGGAATACATACATACGTCATATTTCAAAAGAATTTGAGGACCTTCGGAAAAGATTAGAAGAGCCAAACAAGATCCTGGGAAAACCTGTGGGTTAAGGGCCCACTCAAAAGAAAACACCGTTAAAGGATTGTTATGAAAGATAGATATTGCACCGGTACAGCTTAAAACTCGATGAGGTGAGAACCACGAAATAATTGAAAGGATTTGAATGAAAACATGAGACTTCTGATGAGATATCTTCAGCACTCCAGGTAGAATAGATAGATGAATAAATAAGATAGATTGAATAAAAATTTCCAACACGAGAAGCATTTACCAAATGAAAAGGATATGATGAACATCAAAATCTTGAATTGAATCCACTAGAGAATAAAACAAGAATGAAGAATGATGCACTTAGAAACTCCTGAGAATCTTCACAATGAATCAACAGATAGGATATGGAACAAAAGATAGCGGAAGCATTAATGAAAAGAAAGGGCGTGAGGGCTAGGAAAAACAAAGATAACATGTGACAGATGAGACAAACTTCAGAAAAAAATGAAGGATTGGTGTTGCAAAATATTGGAGAAGATTGAATTAACTTGAAGAGAAGAAGACCGGTTGAAAAGAACTGACACGACGACTCCGATTGTAAAAGAATTTATAAGAAAACTTGATTGAGCAAACGAATTAATTAGCTCTCCCATAGATATATGAGAACACCACTTCGAAAGATATGAAATCACCACTTGACATTGAAGCAACTCGAATTACCATACTCCAACAAAACAAAGGATGAGGCTTACTAAAAAATCCGGAACAAATTCATGGCACAAATTTCGTTCGATATTTTCATGGTAAGGTCCGCACGAGCTCGATCGTACGTTGGATTGTCATATTGAAATGACGCTCAGATATACTCCCTAGGCGTAGCGAGCTACAGGGCTTGATGAAGCATATCTGTTGACATATATCGAGACTGCCCTTTGTAAAAATGACCGTGAACAAACGAATCCACTAGATGTCAAACCCCAACCTCACATCATGCATCTGTTGGAAGATAATCCTATAGGGAACTACATGCATTTCCACCTAAGAACTTTCAAAAAATCTCTTGATTTTGCAATCTGGATGTGGGTCCGGGAACGTACTCAGTGTAATTAGCTACACCTTTCCCACAACTTTGCAAAACACAAGCGAGAAGATCCGCAAGTTCATATATTTTGGACCCTCGAACATAAAACAGTACTAAGTATGGTAGTACCCCCGAACTCTGTACAACATTACTCGGGATGCCGGGTTTATCTCGCCACTATGAGTATTGAAGACATTTCGAACATCCTTCGTCCTATGATACTAAGGAAACTGAACGATAGCGAGTGTGAAAAGAATCCCCTGGAGCTAAACTCCTCAATAATAGGAGGCACCAAGTACATAATTTTGTCACATCGACATCATAGAGGTTCCAAAATATCCGCATGATCCTAAAAAAAATTGAGCAAGAAGAGGAGTAGAATTAAAAATCCTAAGTCGTAAACCTCATAGAGCAGGGAAGAGGAGTAAAATGAGTCCTACACTCTGATATATAACTAAACTCAAATAGTTGTTCACTAGACTCGACTCGGCCAAGTTCGATCAATCAAGGGGCTCCTAGGTGGGTACTGCTCTGATACCAACTTGTAACGCCCAAGATGCGATCCTATGCTTATTTTGGCACGAGGGCCTCGACAGGGATAGAAGCGCATCTCGTCATTTCACAAGAATGGATACTGTTACAAGTACATGTACAGAAGAGAAGAGTATATGAAATTGGCTTACACTCGCCACAAGCTACATCATGTACAACACAATACAACAATATATTCATTCAGCATTGAGAAGAGCAGGGTCTGACTATGAACGAAAACAAACGATAAAAGAACAACGTCCATCCTTGTTATCCCAGGTTGCCGGCTTGGAACCCATCCTAGATCTTTGAAGAAGAAGAAGAAGGAGAAGAAACTCCAAATAGAAAAATCATCGCGCTCATGTCAAAGTAACGCTTTACCTGTACCTGCAACTATTGTTGTAGTAATCTGTGAGCCACAGGGGACTCAACAATCTTATTTCCAAGGTATCAAGACTAGCAAAGCTTAATGGGTGTGGTATGGTTAAGTGGTGAGGCTGCAGCAAGCTACTAAGCATTTAATTTGAGGTGGCTAACTTACGTGTACAAGAAATAAGAGGGGTGATCTACGCATAACGGACGTGACTAATGATGATCAAATGAATGATCCTAAACACCTACTTACATCAGACATAACCCCATCGTCTTCTCTTTTGGATGCAGAACTCACAAGAAGAGACAGTCACAGTTACGCACACCGTTGGCATATTTTAATTAAATTTACTTGAACTTATCTAGAACCGGATGTTAAACAATGTTTACAAGTTTGCCACATAACCACGGGCAAGGCTTTCCGAGAGATTTAACCGTGCATGGCTTCTTCAACTAATCCATCACAAACTACCAGACGTTGCGCCGGAATAACCTTCATCTGGGAAAACCCGTGACCTCCTCGGGTTCCTACTGGAAAACCTCAACCTCGAGATATCCCAAAGTATCCTCGGAATCCCTTGCACAAGACTCTCGAGAAAGGTAAAACAAGTCCAGCAAGGCCGCCCTGCTTGTCGACGATCCCGATAGGAGCCACATATCTTGTTATCAAGACACGACGGATGAGTGACATGTATAGTGGCCTGACAGAAATCCCCTAAGTTGCCTCGGGTTGGCCCTACACAGTTCTCTATTTAGGACCAGCACCAATAGCACTGGCCCTCCCTATATGATGTTGAATTACTCCTCGGGTTCATGACGCCCTATGCTTTTTAACGTTGTTCATTATTATTATGTTGGGAAAATATAGTACCAATGTTGGGACTTGCAAGACCAGTTTTATCCCAAAACGAGAGTCAAGGGGTTCTCCATAACAACCCCAGGCATATAGGATTGCTCATTTATGGAACATAACATCGCTTGCCGAAACTAAGGCGATAAAGATGGAAGAAAACACCAGGTTAAAAGTCGAGGCCTTCCACCTTTTATCAAGTATATAGGTGCATTAAGTAAATAGCATAATATGGTGAGATAACAAGGAAACCATGTTTTCACATGGAAGCAACTTCACCTACAACTAGCGACGCAATAAGAAGGCTCAGCAAGCGGTAACATAGCCAAACAGTGCTTTGCTGGGTTGTAGAAAGGTTAGAGGCTTATTAAACAGGTGGTAGGCGGTGAGACATAGCGAAAGAAACAAGACAACTCGCATGGCAATGATAGTAATGGTATCTAGGGAAATGGTCATCTTGCGTGTGATCCCTCTTGGAAGAAGAACAAATCCATGAAGCAGACAAACCGATGTAGTCGAACGGATCCTCACACTCCGTAGCGGTTCGGAACTCTATCGAGAAGAAACAATACAAAAACAAGAATCAACAAACGATATGCACCACAACATAGGCATGACATGATGCACAAACACATATGATGCATGTCTGGTTTAATTATACAAGAGATGACACATCACAACAATAATACTACACATTAAATGAAGCTCAATATGCAACAAGTGGCATATTGACAAAACTCCGCGTTCAAATATTTAGTTCACTGACATTTAGGTACTCATCAATATTAAATGTTGTTTAAACATGGTCAGAGGTGAAGGATAAATAAACTGCCCATCTAGGCATATTAAATGAGGTTGGAAACACCCTATAGCATTTTCGAAATGACCCCACATGTTATTCTAGTGAATTTACATATATAGTTCACGTAAAACCAAGCTACGGTTAATTAAATAAAAATCACAACAGGGAAAAATATATGGATGGGCAGAATTGCAACATAGTGCAGCGGCCCAGGTTTGAATCAGGCCCAAGTGGCTGAGTGTGTGTGTGCAAAAGAAAAAGAAATATAGCGAGAAATAACATAGGGGTGAGTCCGGGATTCGAACCCCAGATCACCTGTTGTGAATGATCAACGCTAAGCCACTGTGCTAGATCAAAGAATGTTGCAAAGGAGAAGATTCTCTGTTCTGTAGCGTGAGTATAGGTGCAAAAGAAAAACAGTTAGAAACCTGGCAAAAATTGGTGTGTGCGGGAGTCAAACATGGAACCTTGCGGATGCATGCATGCACGGATGACCAGTACGCTACGCTAGAACGTCGATAACAGAAGGATCTTTGCACTTCGTAAACCATACAAGGCGTTATATAACGAAACTTAGAACAGAAATATAGTTTCAGCTACGGACGTACTTGCTCACAACCGAAACGAAGGGGCCGGTGCCCATGGCGATAATGGGGCGGCCGGATCCGTGAGCGCACTGGTGAATCTGTTCATGGGCGGTGGAACTTGCTGCTCGTGCATCCACGGAAGCTCCTTGGGGCGAGGTCGACCTGGTGGCGCATCTGCTCGCTCTGACGTGCTTTGACTAAAGTGGAGGGAACCGCGGCCACGCCATGGGAGGAGCTCGGAGACAGGGCTGGCCTGCAGGGGCGAGCTGGACAGGACGGGAGCAACGACGTTGAAGCTTGGTGCCCAACCATGGTGGCTTCCTGCGCTACCGGGACAGAGAGAGTGACACTGAGAAGAGAGAGAGATGGGGGGAAGAGAGCATGGCGCGGGGCTTGGGAACCTGCTGCTTTTGACCGGCGTGGGACTCTGCATGAGTGCTTGCCGGAGAGGTTCGGCGGGAAGCTCGAAGTGGCAGGGCGGCGTGGGGGCAACGAGGTACTTGGGGACCGGGCTGCTACAATTGACTGGCGCGTCGGGCTTCTCCAGTAGCCGTTGTGGCGGCGAGGTCAGACGCCGGGGATCGGGTCACAGCAGAGGGATCTCAGGCGTTGGGCATCTGCTGGTCATGGCGAGGTGAGGGAGCGGCGCCATGGAGAGACCCGAGCGACAGAGAGCAGAGGAGGCTCATGGTCGGGCTCTTCCCAATCCACAGCAGGTCTGCTCACACGGAGATGACGAGATCTACCTGCGTGCGGGCGGACGCTGGCGACTACGGGCGGCGGACGCGTCCATGCACATGAAACGATTCGAGGTGCAAGGATTTTTGGGCGGTGGCGCTGGCCCATGTGGAATGATGGATGGCTGTTGTGCTGCGGTTGGCTGGCTTAGGAATTCGAGGTGGGTGCCCACCTGAGGGAGAAACCTCCTAATTTATAGGGTTTTACTGATTTGGCTAGGGTTGCCTACTTTGTATAGTAGGGGTCCAAATGGAGGGTGTTCCACACTGTTTTCGAGCCCCTCGATGGTGATCGAATGACTCCGGTCGTGGGGAATGTTTTATTGGGCTGCAGTGGGCTGTGTAAAGGGGTTGTGGGCTGAGAAGAGAGGGAGATTGTGGTCCGTGAATCGTGTTTTCAAACATCGAAACATCGGACAGTTAGCCGGCTATAGTGTCGCTTTATACTTTAGCGGTTCGGGAATCAAACGAACTCCCATTGTGACAAAATTTGGCAGGCGGCCTACCTACATTAAAATAAGACCGCACACAAAGTTTCAACCCAATCCAAGAATATTTTATACACACTTTGAATATATATATTTAAATGATGTCGCCGCCGCGTGCTTGTGTGGTTGGTCTCGAAACGGTCAACGACAAGAACGGGAAGAACTGACAACTAATAACGGATGCACGTATTGAAATCTGGCGGTAACAGGGTGCCGATGCAATGTAGATGATGTTCATGATGCGATGATGAATGCGACAAACAAATAAATCACACGACGACAATGGAATAAAAGGGGAATCTTCTGGAGCGTCGGTTCCGGGCTATTATAGGGAGCCACCTGTAGGCTGTTGGAAATATGCACCAGAGGCAACAATAAATTGGATATTATTATATTTCCTTGTTCATGACAATCGTTTATTATCCATGCTAGAATTGTATTGATTGGAAACTCAAATACATTTGTGGACATATAGACAACAAACTGTTCCTAGTGTGCCTCTAGTTGACAAGCTCGTTGATCGAAGATGGTCAAGGTTTCCTGGTCATAGACAAGTGTTGTCACTTGATAACGGGATCACGTCATTAGGGGAACGATGTGATGGAGAAGACCCAAACTATGAAGGTAGCATATGATCGTGTCAGTTTATTGCTACTATTTTCTACTTCCTCCGTTCCTAAATATAAGTCTTTCTAGAGGTTTCACTAATGAACCACATACGGAAGCATATAGACATACTTCAGAGTATAGATTCACTCATTTTGCTCCATATGTAGACACCTAGTAAAATATCTTAAAAGACTTATATTTAGGTACAGAGGGAGTACATATCAATGTATTATTTCCTATGACCATGAGATCATGCAACTCGTGGACACCGGAGGAATGCCTTGTGTGTATCAAGCGTCGCAACATAATTGGGTGACTATAAAGGTTCTTTACAGGTATCTCCGAAGGTGTTTGTTGGGTGGGCATGGATCAAGACTATGATGTGTCACTCTGTGTGACGGAGTGGTATTTCGGGGCCCACTCGGTAATACAACATCACAATAAGCCTTGCAAGCAATGTGACTAAGGAGTTAGTCATGGGATCTTGTATTACAGAACGAGTAAAGACACTTTTCGGTAACGAGATTGAACTAGGTATAGAGATACCGATGATTGAATCTTGGGAAAGTAACATACCAAAGGACAAAGGGAATAGCATACGGGATTAACTGAATCCTTGACATAGAAGTTCAGCCGATAAATATCTTCGTAGAATATGTAGGATCCAATATGGGCATCCAGGTACCGCTATTGGCTATTGACCGGAGAATGTCTCAGGTCATGTCGACATAGTTCTCGAATCCGCTCAGTCTGCACACTTAAGGTTCTGTGATGATTCGGTATAGTTGAGTTATAAGTTTAGGTGACCGAAGGTTGTTCGGAGTCTTGGATGAGATCCTGGACGTCACAAGGAGCTCCGTAATGGTCAGGAGGTAAAGATTGATATATAGGAAGTCCTGTTTTGGTCGCCGAAAAAGTTTTGGGCTCATCGGTAGTGTACAGGGAGTGCCGGGAGGGTACCGAGGGACCACCGGGAGGGGTTTGATGACCCAAGGGCTTCATAGGCTGTGAGAGGAGGCAGGCCAGACCCTGGTGGGCTGACCAAAGCCTCCCCTAAGGGCCCATGCAGATGCAGTGTAGGAATAAGGCAAAAGGGCAAAAGGTGGAAAGAGTTTCCAAGTGGGAAGGAGTCCTAATCCTACTAGGATTGGAGGAGGACTCCTCCTCTCTTCGTTGCGGCCAAGGCAAAGGGCCAGCCCTAGGGGCGCAGCCTCCTCCCTCCCTCCTCCTATATATACTAGAGGTATTGATGGTTTTTGGACAACATATCAGCCACGTGCTCCCTCTTCCTCTAGATCATAGTTCTTCCTCTAGTCTAGTTTGGCGGTGCTTAAGCAAAGCCCTGCTAGATTAGTTCACCACAACCACCACCACGCTGCCAAGTTGGAGAACGCATCTACCTTTCCGCTCCTCTTGCTGGATCAAGAAGGCATGGATCGTCATCGAGCTTTACGTGTGCTGAACGCGGAGGTGCCATCCGTTCGGCACTAGATCGGGATGGATCATGATGGGATCGCGAAACGGATCGTGATGAGATCGCGGTACAGGCTGCAATTTATATCGCGAAGATGTTCCACTACATCAATTGTGTTATATACTCTTCCGCTTAGCAATCTACAAGGGTATGTAGACTCACTCTCCCCTCTCGTAGATGATCATCACCATGGATAGGTATTGCGTGCGCTTATGAATTTTTTTGTCCCCCATGCAACGTTCCCCAATAGTGGCATCATGAGCTAGGTTCATGCGTAGAAGATATCTTGAGTAGAACACAAAAGAGTTTGGGTGCGTAGATGTTAAATTTGTTACCCTCCTTAGTCTTTTCTTGATTCGGCGGTATTGTTGGATTGAAGCGGCCCAAACCAACATTACTCGTACGCTTACGAGAGACCGGTTTCATCGACTAACATGCAACTTGTTGCATAAAGATGACTAGCGGATGTCTGTTTCTTAAACTTTAGTTGAATCTGATTTTACCGAGGCGGTCCTTGGAGAAGGTTAAATAGCAACTTGATATCACTGATGTGGTTTTGCGTAAGTAAGATGCGATCATACTAGATACATCTAACTTGTTTTTGCAGCCATGTAAAACATGCAACAACAAATTAGAGGACGTCTATCTTGTTTTTTCAGGGTATGCATATGATGTGATATGGTCAAAGACATGATATGATATATTGGATGTATGAGATGATCATGTTGTAGTAGTTAAATATTGACTTGCACGTCCATGCTACGACAACCGACATGAGCCATAGGGTTGTCTTTAATTATTTTGCGCTTGGAGATGCTTTGCTTTATTGCTAGTAGTAGCTTTAGTAGTAACATCATAGTTAGCGCGACAACCTCGATGGCAGCACAATGATGGAGATCATGCCGCTGCTTTGGTGATGAAGATCAAAAAGCACAAGTTTATGGCCATATCATGTCACTTATGATTTGCATGCGATGTTAATCGTTTTATGCACCTTGTTTTGCTTAGAAGACGGTAGCATTATAATGTGATCCCTCACTAAAATTTCAAGATAAAATTCTGTTCTCCCCAACTGTGCACCATTGCAGCAGTTCATCATTTCGAGACACCACATGATGATCGGGTGTGATAGACTCAACGTTCAAATACAACGGGTGCAAAATAGTTGCACCCGCGGAACACTCGGGTGAAAATTGACGATCCTAGCATGTACAGACATGGCCTCGGAACACAAGAGACCGAAAGGTCCAGCATGAATCATATAGTTGTTATGATCAACATGGAGATGTTCACCATTGAAACTATACTCAACTCACGTGATGATCGGACTTGAGTTAGTCAATTTGGATCATGCAACACTCGAATGACTAGAGATGTGTCAATTTGAGTGGGAGTTCTTAAGTAATATGATTAACTGAACTCAATATTCTGAACATAGTTAAAATGTTTTGCAAATTATGTTGTAGCTTGCGCTGTAGCTCTACTATTTTTGAAATGTTCCTAGAGGAAATTTAGTTGAAAGATGATAGTAGTGTCACAGCCCTAGATTGTGTTGTTGTTTTTATTTTTGGTTGCATGAGAAAACATCCATGCATCATGTTAAAATCCTTTTGAACCCTAAATGGGGATGATCAAAACCTAGCACCAAATAAAATAGAAATAGGTTCAACAAGGATTATTTTCAATAAACCCAAATGGTCTCCAAAAATGTTCCCCCCTTTTTGATAAATGTTCGAAACAACATACGCGAGGTGATAAACTTTTTAACAACTCTTTTGTCATTTTAATTTAATCTTAATGCCCCTGAAATTGATAACTAAATTGCTATAAATCTTTTTAGTCTTTTAAAAAATGATGAATCTTTTTGTGGAGACAGGAAATAATCCAAACAAAACCCTAAAAACAATTTCAATATTTTTGACTTTAGCCTGAAGCCAAAATATAAAATAAAACAAATGTTAGTAATATAAACCAAAACAGAATAAGAAACAAAACAGAAAAAAAGAAATCCGTCAGCGCCGCCGTGCTCTGTGTCCACCGGCGATGAGCTCCGCCGGTCTGGGTCGCTGACAAGCGGGCCCAGCCTGTCAGGTGTTTAATTAGCGCCTAATATATATTTAGTTAAACTATGACTCACTGACAGTGGGCCCTACGGCTGTAAAATAAGAATTAAGATTAACCTAACCCTGGTAATTAAACTCTATCACTAACGTGTGGACCCCACACGTCAGGTTTGACTCTCACCACGTCAATTGACCTGCTGACGCAATCGTGACGTAGAGTTGACGCAATAAGTAATTTTCTGTTATGAAATAATTTGAGAAAAATGCTGAAAAATTCTAAAAATCATAGAAAATAATCTGTAAGTATAATGAAAATAATTTATATATGAAAAATGATCAAAAAGTGCAAGGAATCTGATTATGGCATTTTCATGCATGTTGAGAAAGTTAACATCACCAAGTAGGAAAAATGATGATTAGGGTAAATTTAATAAATAGATTGGAGTTGGAATTTGGTATATATTTGAATTCCACTTCAATTAACAAGATCAAACATTGAGCTAGGAAAATCAGTACCTCAAAATGCCATCTTCATGCATGTTAAAACAAGTTATACCTGAGCATCATGTCGAATAAATTAAAAGGGTATCTGGAAAATACCTTGCTTGAAGTGATATTTGAATTCTAATTCAAATCCAGCTTCAACCTAAGAAATGGTAGCTATATTAGCCCTGCCACTTCTCATCTTCATTTCATGTTCATGCATCATGATGTTGCATTTCCGTGAAGTAAATATTGTTCTTTCTTGTTTGCCGGTGTTGTTCCGCCCCTCGGTAGACGATGATTCTGACAATGTGACCGTTGACACTGATGAAGACTCATGGCTATCTTCAGACGTGTTAGTCAAGCAAACCCCCTTGAGCATACTGATATAAACCCACTCTCTCGCTCTTGCTCTCTTTTAATGCATTAAGACAAACACGATTCAGTTGTTACATGTTCTCGGTAGTGGAACCCATTCCTCTGCATGACCTGATTTTGTCACAGTAAATAGCTGAAACCACTTAGCATGAGTAGCAACTCCTTGAGCCTTGTTGTGCTTACTCATCCATGCTTGCTTACAATGCCTGCTATGCTTAGAGTCATGTTGGGTCTGATTCATCTGGATGATGAATCGGAATGGTTGTGTTCATGTTCTACACTGTGAGAGTAAAAGTGTGAATCCGATTTGGTAAAGGTAGCGATGAGAGGCCATGTAGGAGTACATGGTGGGTTGTCTCATTGGGACCGTCCTTAAGAACTGAGTTCTGTGTATGTTATCCAAGAAAATATACTACCATGCATTGGGCCCTGAAATATTACCCCGCTCGCCTTATTAATTGCCTAGATCTCTGTCCAGGAGTTGCAATTAGTTTCTGCTGTTTGTAGGAAAAGTGTTGGCGGCCGTGTTTAGCTCTGCCCGACGGGGTAGGCTTCTCTGCGGTAGATACACAGTGGCACGGTGTACCAAGTGGCACCCGGATGGTGGGCTTGGGAACCATGCGCACATTGTTTGGGGCCGTAGAGGAAACCTCGGCCGGACTTCCTTGCGGGTTCAGTCTCAAATAGGCGATAAACCTGGACTAGGGTCTTGTGTGGTTAACGGTCGTGGCCGACACCCACGCCAGTGCTTCCGCTGGAAGGTTACCGAGATGCATGACGTGCATATGGTGCTAAGTTGTGAGAGCATGTGTGAAGAAGTATAACCCTGCAGGGTGATTTAATCTGTTCGAATAGCCGCATCCTCGGATATTGACTACTTGGAAACATTACGTGGTACATAGACAATTTTAATGGATACTCTAAAACATGCAAGATAAGTGTGAGTGCTATGGATGGCCTTCTCGTAGGGAGACGAGAGTGGATCCATAGTGGTGTATTGAATTGGTGAATATGTGGACTCGTGTGCGCTATCCCACCACAAAGAAAGAACTTCTAGTCGTAGTACAGGTTAGCCAAGAGTCAAAGATAGCTTGCTGCAATCAAACCCCACAATCCTTTCATTGATACTGCTGCATATGTAGATAGTTCTGATGTAAGTCTTGCTGAGTACCTTTGTACTCACGGTTGCTTTATTTATGTTTTTGCACAGATGATTTAGTCCCATTAAAAGGTTTCTACGCGATGTGTTCGATGTTGACTAGAATAGCTTGGGAATCCCAAACAGAGGTCTGGTTCCTTTTGGTAGGGTTGTTGTAGCTTTTCAGGCTCTTCCAGCCACTTTAGTAGATGTCTGCACTCAGACATGTTTTGCTTCCGCTTGTTGTTTGTATGACTTGAGTGTCGGGTCGCGAGACCCCTGTTTGTAATATCATACTATGTTGATTCTTATGAGTCTTTAATAAAAGCTTGAGTCATAGAGTTACGTTGTGATGCCATGTTGTATCTACACATATTGTGCATATTGTGTGTATGTTATGAAATGCATTATATGTGTGGGATTCGACACCTAGTTGTGTGCCTTTAGTAGTACTCTTTACGGGGAAATGCCTCTTTGTGCTTCCACCGAGATTTGGTAGCTTGCTACTGCTCCGGATACATTGATTGACCGGCATGTATCCTTCTTTGCTGCTTTGTCTGTCCCTTCGGGGAAATATCACGCGATGTAATGGAGTCCTTGTAGCTTGCTACGACTCGTCTACACACGCTGATGACCGACACCTGCTTTGCTGGGTTATGTATGCCTGTCCCTGTACGGATGTACCACTTAGGTATATAACTAGTCATGTCGACCCGGGTTCTTGGTCGTTTGAACGCTAGGGACACATTCATATACGTGAGCCAAAAGACGCAAACGGTCCCGACCAAGGTAAGGTGGCAGCCGTGGAGTTTACTATGTGTGAGGCTGCAAAGTGATGTGATGTGTTACATGCTAGGTTCTTATGACTTAGGATCGGGGTCCCGACAGCTTTGGTATCAGAGCTTGACTACCTGTAGGATAACCAAGCCAAACTGGTCGATGTTGAGTCTAGCAACTCTTTAGTTATATAAGGGAATTGTTTGTGGAAGGGAACGTAAGGCTCTTTTTACTCCTTTCCTTGTGTCATTCTTATTCTGAGTCATCCTCTTTTTTATTCTACGTGGTTTAAGAATTAGGCTTTCTCATCTATTCATTAGGATGACGAGTTACTATGCTGGAGATCTATAGGGAAGTTGTTGTCCTCAAGGATCATCGTTTCCATAAGAACTCAATTGTTATGTTGTCAGTTTTCTTGCAGGTTGCCTCATATTTCTTGTCCGTACAATTGTTATGATCTCCGACTTTTCCAAGGTTTCTTAATAATCTGATGCAATTGCAAATCCTCTCATCCCGAGTTAATGTATTTTTGGCTAGACAAAGGACACTAATCATTGTGTTGAGGTACTCTATTGCCTTGACATATTTGTTAATGTGTTAGGAAACCATGTTACCTCCAAAAACCACCCAACAGTCTAGATGTGTTCTGGTTCCCCATGTGATAACTCAGTCCATCATTTAAAAAAACATCTCGTGATGTTATTTAGTTTGTAGGTATCCTATTTCTGGATTCTTGAATCCAAGGGTCATTCTAGTCACCTGTGTTGATAGTGTTGCTAGTTCCTTTAGAATGATTAGTAACCTTGTTGTAGTTCCCAAGGTTCATGGTATATCATTCTTCCAACACCATGGACCATCTCTGGCAGAAGTTCTTCGTGAACTAAAGATCATAATAAGAGTGCTCGTGATGAGTTCTCTACTCCATATTGTGATTCTACCAATTCCGCCCTTCTGCATGAGTTATCTGGAAGAATTATGTTGAACTCGTTCCACACGCTAATCTATGCATCTAGAACTCAAGAAATCATGTGCTGTTGAGTTGGCCCTGTCTAGTTGTATTCTGACCTTCATCCATGAGAGGATAGTCAAGAGCATTTGTGTATTTGTGTCATCAATGTCTTTTATTCCTGTGGTCTGTCAAGTTGTTCTATTTCCGATTGACTGGGAGAAGCAAACTCCAGTACCTCATCCATTTCTTGGATTGGGTCAAAGTAGTTTTATTCGCAAATCAAATATCAATCCAGCTTTTGCTCTGTTCTACCTTGGAGTGTTACCCTCTTTTGTCAAGAATGTCGTGAGAATTGCACCATATCTTATGAGCTCTTGATGTAGAGATACTTCTCGACACCATTATTCATCCCTCGGTTTCCATGTTGGTTGTAACTGGAATATCGACAAGTGAACCATGATGTGTGAAATCAATACTGCTAGCAATGCCATTGCTTAGTAGTTAATGGACAATAAATTTACTCTTATGGTGATGGTGATTTAATCGTCATCCTAAGATTGACCGTGCTACCTAGTCCATTTTTCATGGTGCACTTTTCGATCAATTGGTTAGGACTGTGTCGATCCGTCGCTCTTTGATCATATCATCTTGCCCTGAAAAGCGAGATTGTTCCCGGTCTTAATAACATATCGGTGGTTCGTGATTTTCCGAATATCTTCTTGGAAGTATTACCAGGTTTTTCCTGACTGTTATGATAGAGCTCGTGATCAAGTTGGTTTCCCTATAATCCATATTCTCCAAGAATCCGAGTTGGATACCCCGAGCTAGTTGGTTAAGCTAAAAACAACTTGGAGAGTTGGAAGATAAAAGCTTCGCCTAAACTTAGTTCATTTAAAAGGGATAATTTTCCTGTTGTGTGAATCTTGAAGAAAGATGATATTGTCATCGATTGATTCGTGTGATCAATTGTTGCATATATTATCTTTTCCAATTGTGATTTGAGTAAGGGCTATTGTCAAATCAAACTCAGAACCAAAGATTTTTGTAATGGTGTCTTACTTGTGGATTTCCTTGAGCATACACCATTGCATTCTTTGATCTGACCAATGCTATTATCTTGCTCACATAGTTGTGGAAATCCATTTATATGGGTAACTTGATGAATTTTTGTTGAGCCCATCGACAACATTTTCATTTGTTCCACGATTTATGTTGGACATTAAGCTAGTGCTGGAAAATTTGTAGACATTGTCTTCGTGTCTCGAGCACGAGGTATATGTTAGGTATAAGAAGTGACTTCCTCTAATTCACGTGCATTTGATGCAAGTTGCTGCCGTGAATTCGAGGAAACTTAGTTTGTTTTTTTTTCAGAATAATCCCAAGTTAGTCACGCACGTGCGAAGTATTCTATGGTCTGAGAGATTAGCTACCTCCATTCCATATGTATTTCCTAGCACACCAAGCCACTGATTGATTTGTTCAAGGAAAAGAAGTTAAGTGCCATTTCTGAAGGTACCAGACGGATTTGCACATGGCTTTGTTATCCGCAATGATGGTTCCCAAACTAGAACTCAATATTGTTTTGTTGTAAGATTTTTCATGTGCTCATCCTTGTCTTGGACAGTGTGTTCACGTGGATCTTGCAATCCATCTCATGTTTTGGAGTTGTCTTCCGTAGTTCATTTCCTAAGAATCTCGCAATGTTATCTCGTCAAATTGTGTTGTAAACTTTATTTTCAGACATGCTGAGTCTGAAACATCATGCCACCAGCCAGATCTGAATCTCAGGCAGATATGATGGTTGTAATGCTTCCCAAGGATTATAATATTGGTCTCTTTGTAACCCGGTAAGGTGATGTCGTGGCTAACACACCTAACCGGAAGACTTAATATTATAATATCTTGCATCAGCAACCTTAGCCATCTCCCGTGAGGTTTTTGTATGACTTATTTTATAAGTTGTTCCTCATGGACCCCATTTAAGCCCCGAAGTCTGACCTATACTTGTTGTGCTAAATATCAAGCATGACCTATAATTGGGTTGTGCTAGTACATCAAGGAGAACATTAGAAGCAGAGTGCTAAATGTCTCTCGGTCGATTAACCAGATTTCGTACCCTTGGCATAGCTAAGGAGAAATCTGAGAAAGTGTTGTCTTCCTTTGCATTTGCATCCTTCATCACTATTCATCATGGTAGTATGTTGTGTCACCAGGATCCTTGGCACGGATGTTGGTAAACTTTGATCAATATGGAAATGCTCAAGTTCTTGAGAGCACGCTCAGACACTAGGTTATATCCTCGGTATCAATTGGAATGTGCCTTCCGTTTGCCGAGTTGTCCTATAACTCCAGTTTCTTTCCAACTTGAGTATGCCATTCTTTTGAATTCCTTCAAATGATCAATTGTAAATTTCCTTACCCTCGTATGAAGAGCTTCAATGATATTGTATCAAAAGTAATTCTTTTTGCCACTTAAGGGAATAACTCTATGAGTCACCCTCCTAAGGTGCCTCGTTATGGTATGAAGGGCAACTTAATTCTCGCTACTTTGAAAAACCTTGTTACCATCTATTTTAAGCGTGGAATTGTTGCCTACCAGTTGAACCTTTGTCATATGCTTCATTTCCTCGTTTTTGATATGTGTGTTGTGTCTCAGCTCAAGGGACGTTCCTACGTCTCATTCTATGAGTTGATCTGGAGTTGGTCGATCTTTGAGGAGATCGAGTCTTGTAGAGTCTTCATGTTCTTTTATCGTCGTGATTAGGTGAAGACTTCAAGATAAAGATGTCAAGATCAACATGATGCAATTAATCAAAATTTTCGGGAAGGGCAACTGGATCGCGAAGATTGTGATAGCTAGTGTCCCCTATTTACTCCTACCATACGCTTGAATCTCGGTACAAGATTCTTGTTTCTGGGGGTGAGTTGTCACAGCCCTAGATTGTCTTGTTGTTTTTATTTTTAGTTGCATCAGAAAACATCCATGCATCAAGTTAAAGTCCTTTTGAACCCTAAATGGGGATGATCAAAACCTAGCACCAAATAAAACAGAAATAGGTTCAACAAGGATTATTTTCAATAAACACAAATGGTCTCCAAAAATGTTCACCCTTGTTTGATAAATGTTGGAAACAACATACCAGAGGTGATAAACTTTTTAACAACTCTTTTGTCATTTTAATTTAATCTTAATGCCCCTAAAATTGATAACTAAATTGCTATAAATATTTTTTGTCTTTTCAAAAATGATGAATCTTTTTGTGGAGCCAAGAAATAATCCAAACAAAACCCTAAAAACAATTTCAATATTTTTGACTTAAGCCTGAAGCCAAAATATAAAATAAAACAAATGTCAGTATTATAAAACAAAACAGAATAAGAAACAAAACAGAAAAAAAGAAGAAAGAAAACTTACCTGGCCCAGCACTTGGAGCCCATCTGGCCAAGTGCAAGTCATCCCCAACCTCTCGCAAGGAGGAGAGGCGTGGCATGCGCCGAGGCCTCCACCTCCTGCTTCGCGCTAGAGGCGCCTGATGTTTCAAAAAGGATCCCCGGCAACGACGCCAGAAATACTTCTGATGTTTCAAAAGGGATCCCCTGCAGTGGCGCAGGAATGCTTCTGATGTCCGTTATGCTGCTGCACAAAAGACCTTCCAGTGGCGCCAGAAATGGGCATGTTGACGCCACGAGGAATCCTTCTGCGTTGGTGTTTCCTTGAAGCGGAGAGGATGATGTAGCACAGCAGAGGTAAGTATTTCCCTCAGTTTGAGAACCAAGGTATCAATCCGGTGGAGGAGTATCTCAAGATCCTGCACAAATACAAAAGCTTGCACCCAACGCTATGAATGGGTTGTCAATCCCTTATAGACTGTTTGCCAAGTGAGAACTGAAAGCAACAAAGTAACAAAGCAAAGTAAAAGCGGAGTTGTAAACGATGGATGTGAATAGACCCGGGGGCCGTAGTGTTTACTAGTGGCTTCTCTCATGAAAGCAAGTAGACGGTGGGTGAACAAATTACTGTCGAGCAATTGATAGAACTGTGCAGAGTCCTGACGATATCTATGCAATGATTATTTCTATAGGCATCCCGTCCGAAACAAGTAGACCGATACTTTCTGCATCTACTACTATTACACTACACGTCGACCGCTATCCAGCATGCATCTAGTGTATTAAGTCCGTAAGAACAGAGTAATACCTTAAGCAAGATGACGTGATGTAGAGGGATAATCTCAAACCAATGATAAAAACCCCATCTTTTTACCCTTGATGGCAACTGCTTGATGTGTGCCTTGGTGCCCCTACTGTCACTGGGAAAGGTCACCACATGGCAGAACCCAAAACCAAGCACTTCTCCCATTGCAAGAATCATAGATCTAGTTGGCCAAACAAAATCCAAGACTCGGAGAGACTTACAAGGATATCAAATCATGCATATAAGAAATCAGCAAAGACTCAAATATATATCATAGATAATCTGATCACAAGTCCACAATTCATTGGATCTCGACAAACACACCGCCAAAGAAGATTACATCGAATAGATCTCCATGAAGATCATGGAGAACTTTGTATTGAAGATCCAAGAGAGAGAAGAAGCCATCTAGCTACTAACTACGGACCCGTAGGTCTGAAATGAACTACTCACGAGTCATTGGAGGGGCGATGATGATGATGAAGAAGCCCTCCAACTCCGAAGTCCCCTCCGGCAGGGCGCCGGGAAGGGTCTCCAGATGAGATCTCGTGGAAACGGAAGCTTGCGGCGACGGAAAAGTATTTTCGAGGCTCTCCTGATTTTTCGCGTAATATTTGGGAATTTATAGGCCAAAGACCTAGGTCAGGGGGCGGCCAGGGAAGCCACAAGCCTGCCCACCACCGCCTCCCCCCTGGTGGCGGAGTGGGGGCTTGTGGGCTCCCTGGAGCCCACCTGGCTTGGCCCAAAAGCCCCCTGGACTTCTTCCATTCGGGAAAAAATCATTTCGGGTTTTTTCTTCCATTTGGACTCTGTTCCAAAATCAGATCTGAAAAGAGTCAAAAACACGGAAAAAACACGAACTGGCACTTGGCACTGAATTAATAAGTTAGTCCCAATAAGATATAAAAAGGTACTTAAAACATACAAAGAAGGCAAGATAACAGCGTGAAACCATCAAAAATTATACATATGTTTGAGACGTATCAGCGCCTCCTCCATCCCTATCCCGCGTCTGAGACGATGTGGATGAGCCCCTCGACCGATTCCCCTCCCCTAGCGTTGTTTCCCTTCTCCTCTCTATCTCCCCTCTCAACCGCCATTAACGAGATCGGCTCGAGCTCATCGGCGCCCTCTCTGGCCCCTGCTAGCCCTCCCCGAGCACCCCTCGTCTCCGCCACAACGTGCCACCCCATCCAGCCAACGCAATCGAGCCGGAAGCCCCTCAAGCGTCACCACCATCGTCGTCTTCACCGCCTGCCACCGTACGTCTTCACCGTCGATTCACTTGATTCAGGCTGTCCCCGAGCTCGCCGTTTGTCCCATCCGAACCGCTGGGAGCCACCGCGTCGTTTCCCCCCTTGTCCCGAGCTCCTCGCGCCCCCCTAGCTACCTGGCCATGATCCAGAGCTCTCGCCACCGCTTACCACGTCGCCGGCATCGCTACAGTAGCCCTTGATCCAGCCACCACCCCCAAATGGATCCGGCCAAGCCCCAGGACCGCATAGATTCCCTCCGCCGGCCATTTGGTCGCCGGAGGAGGAAATCCTTCAGCGCCGCCATGCTCTGTGGCCATCGGCGATGAGCTCCACCAGTCTGGGTTGCTTACAAGCGGGCCCAGCCGGCCAGGTGTTTAATTAGCGCCTAATATCTATTTGTTAAAATATGACTCACTAACAGTGGGCCCTACGAATATAAAATAAGAATTAAGATTAACCTAACCCTGTTAATTAAACTCTCTCACTGACGTGTGGACCCCACACGTCAGGTTTGACTCTGACCAGGTCAGTTGACCTGCTGACGCAGAGCTGACGCAATAAGTAATTTTCTGTTATGAAATAATTCGAGAAAAATGGTGAAAACTTCTACAAATCATAGAAAATAATCTGTAATTGTAATGAAAATAATTTATATATGAAAAATGATCAGAAAAATGCAAGGAATCTGATTATGGCATTTTCATGCATGTTTGACAAAGTTAACATCTCCAAGTAGGCAAAATGATGGTTAGGGTAAATTTAATAAATAGATTGGAGTTGGAATTTGGTATATATTTGAATTGCACTTCAATTAACAAGACCAAACATTGAGATAGGAAAATCAATACCTCAAAATGCCATCTTCATGCATGTTAAAACAAGTTATAGCTGAGCATCAGGTCAAAGCAATTAAAAGGGTATCTAGAAAATACCTTGCTTGAAGTGATATTTGAATTCTAATTCAAATCCAACTTCAACCTAGGAAATGGTAGCTATATTAGCCCTGCCACTTCCCATCTTCATTTCATGTGCATGCATCATGATGTTGCATTTCCGTGAGGTAAATATTGCTCTTTCTTGTTTGTTGGTGTTGTTCCCCCCTCGGTAGACGATGGTTCCGACGGTGCGATCTTGACACTGATGAAGACTCATGGCTATCTTCAGACGTGTCAGGCAAGCAAACCCCATTGAGCATACTGATATAAACCCACTCTCTCATTCCTGCGCTCTTTTATTGCATTAGGACAAACACGATTCAACTGTTACATGTTCTCGGTAGTTGAACCCATTCCTCTTCATGACCTGATTTTGTCACAGTAAATAGTTGAAACCACTTAGCATGAGTAGCAACTGCTTGAGCCTTGTTGTGCTTACTCATCCATGCCTTCTTACAATGCCTACTATGCTTAGAGTCGTGTCGGGTCTGATCCATCTGGATGATGAATCGGAATGGTTGTGTTCATGTCCTACAGTGTGAGAGTAAAAGTGTGAATCCGATTTGGTAAAGGTAGCGATGAGACGCCATGTAGGAGTACATGGTGGGTTGTCTCATTGGGACCGTCCTTAAGAAATGAGTTATGTGTATGTTATCCAAGACAAGATACTACCATGCATTCGGCCCCGAAATATGACCCCGCTCGGTTTATTAATTGCCTAGATCTCTGTCCAGGAGTTGCAATTAGTTTCTGGTGTTTGTAGGAAACGTGTTGGCGGCGGTGTTTAGCTCTGCCCAACGGGGTAGGCTTCTCTGCGGTAGATACACAATGGCAAGGTGTACCAAGTGGCACCGAATGGTATGCTTGGGACCCTGCGCACATCGTTTGGGGCCATAAAGGAAACGTCGGCCAGACTTCCTTGCGGGTTCAGTCTCAAATAGGCGATAAACCTGGACTAGGGTCTTGTATGGTTAACGGTCGTGGCCGACACCCACGCCAATGCTTCCACTTGAAAGTTGCGGAGATGCATGACGTGCATATGGTGCTAAGTGGTGAGAGCATGTGTGAAGAAGTATACCCCTGCGGGGTGATTTAATCTGTTCGAATAGCCACATCCTCGGATATGGACTACTTGGAAACATCACGTGGTACATAGACAATTTTAATGGATACTCTAAAACATGCAAGATAAGTGTGAGTGCTATAGATGGCGTTCTCGTAGGGAGACGAGAGTGGATCCATAGTGGTGCATTGAATTGGTGAATATGTGGACTCGTCTGTGCTATCCCACCTCAAAGAAAGAACTTGTAGTCGTAGTACAGGTTAGCCAAGAGTCAAAGCTGGCTTGCTGCAATCAAACCCCACAATCCTTTCATTGATACTGATGCATATGTAGATAGTTCTGATGTAAGTCTTGCTGAGTACCTTTGTACTCACGGTTGCTTTATTTATGTTTTAGCAGAGAAGATTTAGTCCCATTAAAAGGTTTCTACGCGATGTGTTCGACATTGACCGGTATAGCTTGGGAATCCGAGACAGAGGTGTGGTTCCTTTTGGTAGGGTCGTTGTAGCTTTACAGACTCTTCCAGCCACTTTAGTAGATGTGTGTACTCTAACATGTTTTGCTTCCGCTTGTTGTTTGTACGACTTAAGTGTCGGGTCGCGAGACCCCTGTTTGTAATAACATACTATGTTGATTCTTATGAGTCTTTAATAAAAGCTTGAGTCATAGAGTTACGTTGTGATTCCATGTTGTATCCACACATATCGTGCATATTGTGTGTATGTTATGAAATGCATTATATGTGTGGGATTCGACACCTAGTTGTGTGCCTTTGGTAGTACTCTTCACGGGGAAATGCCTCTTTGTGCTTCCACCGAGCTTTGATAGCTTGCTACTCCTCCGGACACATTGTTTGACCGTCATGTATCCTTCTTTGCTGCTGTGTCTGTCCCTTCGGGGAAATGTCACGCAGTGTAATGGAGTCCTGGTAGCTTGCGACGACTCGTCTACACACGCTCATGACCGACACCTGCTTTGCTGGGTTATGTATGCATGTCCCTGTACGGATGTACCACTTGGGTATATAACTAGTCATGTCGACCTGGGTTCTTGGTCGTTTGAATGCTAGCGACACATTCATATACGTGAGCCAAAAGACTCAAACGGTCTCGGCCAAGGGGCAGCCATGGACTTTACCATGCGTGAGGCCGCAAATTGATGTGATGTGTTACTGGCTGGGTTCTTATGACTTAGGATCGGGGTCCCGACAAGTATCCATTATGCGGACTGGGTCCGTAAACTGAGGATTGTCCTCATTGCTGCGTAGAAGGCTTATGTCCCTAAAGCACCGCTCGGTGTGCTGAACCCCGAGGGTCGTGTGTGGATGTTGCGAACATCTGACATACACGTTTTTATGACTGCGTGATAGTTCAGTGCGTAATGCTTAACGGCTTAGAATTGAGGCGCCGAAGACGTTTTCAACGTCACAGAACATATGACATGTTCCGAAAGCTGAAATTGGGATTTCAGGCTCGTGCCTGTGTTGAGAGGTATGAGACCCCCGACAAGATTCTTGGCCTGCGAAGTAAGGCAGAGAAGCTCAATAGTTGAGTATGTGCTCAGATTGTCTGAGTACTAGAATCGCTTGAATAGAGTGGGAGTTCATCTTCCAGATAAGATAGTGATTGACATAGTTTTCCAAAGTCACTGCCACCAAGCTACAGAGCTTCGTGATGAACTATAACATATCAAGGATAGATATGATGATCCTTGAGCTATTCGTGATGTTTGACACCACGAAATTAGAAATCAAGTAGGATCATCAATTGTTGATGGTTAGTAAACCCACTAGTTTCAAGAAGGGCAAGGTCAAGAATGGATACTTCATGAAAAGGCAAACCAGTTGCTGCTCTAGTGAAGAAACCCAAGGGTCAACCCAAACCCGAGACTAGGTACTTTTGTAATGAGGGGAACGATCACTAAAGTAGGAACTACCCTAGATACTTGGTAGATGAGAAGGCTAGCAAAGTCGACAAAAGTATATTGGATATACATGATATTGATGTGTACTTTACTAGTACTCCTAGTAGCACCAGGGTATTAGATACTTGTTCGGTTGCTAAGTGTTAGTAACTCGAAATAAAAGCTACGGATTAAACGGATACTAGCAAGGGTGAGGTCACGATGTGTTTTGGAAGTAATTCCAAGGTTAATGTGATCAACATCGCACACTCCCTCTACCTTCGGGATTAGTGTTAAACCTAAATATTGATTGGTGCTTGCGTTGAGCATGAACATGATTGGATCATGCTTATTGCAAGACAATTATTCATTTAAAGAGAATAATGTTACTCTGTTTACTTGAATAATACCTTCAATGGTCATGCACTAATATGAATGGTTTCTTGAATATTGATCATAGTGATACACATGTTCATAATATTGATGCCAAAAGATACAAAGTAGTAATGAAAGTACCACTTACTTGTGGCACTATTGCTTGAGTCATATTGGTATAAAACGCATGAAGAAGCTCCATGCTGATGGATCTTTGGACTCACTCGTTTTTCAAACATTTGAGACATGTGAACCATGGCTATTGGTATAAATGCATGAAGAAACTCCATGCAGATGGATTTTTTAGACTCACTTGATTCTGAATCATTTGAGACATGCAAATCATGCCACATGGGCAAGATGACTGAAGGCCTCGTTTTCAGTGAGATGGGATGAGTAGGTGACTTGTTGGAAATAATACATTTTGATGTATGCAGTCCAATGAGTGATGAGGCAAGCAGTGGATATCGTTATGTTCTTACTTCATAGATGATTACACTAGATACTAGTATATTTACTTGATGAAACACAAGTCTGAATTATTAAAATGTTCAAGTAATTTTAGAGTGAAGTTGAAGATCATCGTGACAAGAGGATAAAATGTTAATGATATGATCGTACAGATGAATATCTGAGTTGCGAGTTTGGTACACAATTAAGACAGTGTGGAGATTGTTTCACAACTCATGCCACCTGGAACATCATAGTGTGATAGTGTGTCCGAACGTCATAGCCGCGCCCTATTGGATATGGTGCATATTATGATGTCTCTTATCAAATTACCACTATCGTTTTTGGGTTAGGCATTAGATGTCGGATTTCGGGCTCCGCAAAACCCTAAGGATTCGAACACTGGGGCGTGTACGAAGGTCTCTCCCCGCTTAGCCTCGCCTTGGCCACTACTCGATGGAAACGATGAAGGACTCACTCGATGGCGAGGGTAGCACAGGTCACAATAGTTTACCCAGGTTCGGGCCGCCGTGAAGCGTAAAACCCTAGTCCTCCTTTTGGTGGATTGCCTCTTGCGGAGGTGGTGGATGAACTAGTATAGTGCTCTCGAGCCTCAGGAGGCGCAGTGGCTAGGTGCCTTGTTCTACCGTTCTTAATGAACTCCCTCCTCTCAAGTATCCTACCCTCATAGCTTCGGCGGGAAGCGATCCCACAGTGGCCAATTTTGAAGGGAAACAAGGGAACATGCTCCCCTTCCCAAAGGTGGTCTTCGCGTGAAAAGTAACTGTCCACGCAGTAGAGATGGGGCTGTGGGTGACATTTTCCCTACTGGCGGGCGGCGGCGGCCTCGTTGCATCAGAAGGGAAACTTTGGAAGATGCCTTTGGAACCCCTGTACGCTCCTGCCTCCTTTGCACCAAAGGGGAAACTGTCCCATCCTACCATCTGCTGCTCGCTTGTCCTTTCCTGATGTCACCCTTGACTCGTGAGGCTGGGCCTTGCCTCGGAATGCCCGCCTCTTAGGAGGCGTCCCGAGGAGGCCCCCTGCGGGTCTTGACGCTGATTCTCTTCGTGAGGGCCTTGTCCCGGGAGGTGCCGTTCCATTCGTCCATGTGTTGATGAAGTGGGCCCACCCCGGGCCACAGACAGGAAGGTCTAGTTACTCCCATTCCCAGAACGCCGACAATAGCCCCCGGGCCCACGGAGTCCTCGGGTTGGCTTTGGGGCGGAGCCTCGGAGGGCAGCATGAGACGCCGTGGGCCCTCGAATGCCTATGGGCCAGGCCAGCGCGCTTCACGCGGCTGATGTCGGGTCCTCCTTGTTAGGTGCCCTACTTGTAGCTTTGGTGCCTTATTGCTCTGCTCCTTCCGCTCTCACCCTTCCTCTTTGGTCTCCGACTCCAACCGTCACCTCCCAGATCCAGCGCCGCACAGTCCCTTGCCAGTTCAGCAATGGCGCCCACTGGCAAGCAGATGCCAGAGGGGCATGGTCTAGCCCTGACTTCTCCGCTCCTGGATTGCGCCCTCTCCAAGGACGCGGCTCTCGTCCCCGTGTTTCCATGGACCGCGGCCGAGTCAAGCGAGCACGGGCAAACCCTGATCTTTACTGGCACCATAGAGGAGCGGCCCACGCCCGTGGTGGTATAATCCTTCTTCCTTCACAGTATTTATGCTGGGCTGATGCCGCCTTTCTCTCGATTCTCCACCGCCGTCTATGAACACTATGGGATCCAAGCCCTTCATCTCCATCCCAACTCCATCTTGCTTCTGTCTGTCTTTGCTTTCCACTGCGAGTCTTTCATTGGCGCGCAACCTTCGGTTGCCCTCCTCTGGCACTTCTTCAGCTTGTGCCTTCATGACGACGCTCATTTGTTGTCGTGTGTCTCCTTCGTGGTGGCCCAGAGCGACAACGTGTTCTTGAAGGCCGGGAAGAAGGTGGAGAACTTCAGGGACCGATGGGTCCTCATGTGCCTCAAAGATGCCAACCCTCGGCTAGAAGAGCCGAAGGAGGTCTGGGAGAAGACTTCCGCGTGGAGCCCGGCGAAGCTCTCCGACCCTCAAGCTGTACCCGTGCTGGAGCGCTTTTCCCCCGACATCAGCGCTAAGAGGTTGACCGGGGGAATGATAGTGATGGAGTTCGTGGCGCAGCGCCTGGCGCCTCTCTAGGCACACTCCAGGCCCCTGTGGGAGTATCGAGCTAGCGACGACGAGCTCCGGCTCCGGTCCCGGGACCTCCCCATAGAGGACCTGAATAGGGTCGTGGCGATCTTGCTGGGCGGCGACCCTGGTAACCTTCTCGAGGTCCTTGGTCCGTTATATCGTCCCGACGACCGGGCTGACCTGGTCGCTGCGATGCTTGTCTTCAACGAGCGGGGGCTCCTCCCAGCTGAGGCTTCCGGTCTGGTGGAGGTGTCATCCAGCGACACCTCTGGTGAGGTGGACTCGGAGAATACATTCGATGAGCGCGTGGCGGGCGTGCCTCTCTTGTTATAATCCATCCTTCTGCACAAGCTCGAGGATGACGACGCCGTTGATGATACCTCCGCCGGGACCCCCTCGCCCCTGGCCAGGGCCTCCAGGGGGCCTGTGCCGACTCCACGCACCATGCGGTATGCATGCTTGCTTGCTTCCTGGAAGCTCGGGGCTGAGCCGTCCCCGGCGCACCCGCCTCTGCCGATGGGAGATCCAAGGCCCCAAGCTCGCCCCCTCCATGGGGGGCCGTGTTACCTCTGCTGTCGCCGGGGCGGAGAGGAGGAAGAGATGGCACAATGTCGAAGAGTAAGTTTCCTGCTTGGGCACGCCTTGTGCGTCTATTGTCCGTGCTTGGCTGATTTCCCCCTTTTTACTTGACGTCCAGGGATGTCATCTCGCCGGGGGCGAAAAGGAGGAAGATGGTCGTCAAGCCCAAGGCGACTCCCGATGCCCCGCCTGCGCTCGTCGATGCGTCGCCGTCTGCGGGTGGGGAAGAGGAGGCTCGTGGGGCGGTCTTCCTAGCCTTGATCATCGAGCCCCCCGAGCCCCAGAAGCATCCTGAAGCGAGCCTGGGATACTATTGGCCAGGGGGTAGGCTTGCGAGGGCCCTCAGGCTCCCAAGGTGTCGATGCCCACGATTGCTGAGTAGTGTTAAGGGCCCCTTGCTCGTCACGGCGCCGCCCCTCTGGCCGCACCCCCTGGGCCTGCGTTGGAGACCCTTCAGGAGGACATACAGAAGACCTCGGTGTTCCCCTAAGGTGTCTTGAATGCGGACTTAAGCGCCCTGGGTGATGTCGCAGCCGAGATGAGGAAGGTCGAGAAGGAGGTCGGGGCCGCCCGCGCCGCGCGTGACAAGGCGATGAAGGAGGCCAAGGCGGCTGTCGAGCGGTGTGAAGAGGTGGAAGCCCGCCTGAACGCACTCCAGGGCGAACAAACCAAGCAACGTCGCTTGTAGGGGGAGGAACTTAAGGTCCGCGAGGCCAAGCCGCCCGGGAGGAATAACTATCCCAGGAGGCGAGCCGCCTAGGCACGGAGCAGGCATGCTTGGAGGAGCGGGAGAAGGATGTGTCGGGACCCTGATCCTAAGCCATAGGAATCCAGCGTGTAACACATTATATCCCTTTGCGGTCTCACGGACGGTTAACCCCACGGCTGCCACCTTACCTTAGCCAGGACCGTTTGTGCCTTTTGACTCACGTATGCATTAGTGTCGCTAGCATTCCAATGCCAAAGAACCCGGGTCGACATATGTAGTCATAAATTCAAGTGCCTCAACTCTACACAGACAGGCATACATAACCTAGCAAAGCAGGTGTCGGTCATCAACGAGTGTAGACGTGTCGTAGCAAGCTACAAGGACTCCATTACACTGCGTGACATTTCCCCGTAGGGACAAACACAACAACTAAGAAGGATACATGCCGGTCAACCAATGTGTCCGGAGCATTAGCGAACTACCAAGGCTCATTGGAAGCACAAAGGGGCATTTCTCTGTATAGAGAGCTACTAAGGGCATATGACTAGGTGTCGAATCCCATACATATCACAGCGCATCACACGTACGCAAGACATACTCGATATGCATAGATACAGCAATGGCATCACAACATAACCATACAACAACACAACATTTATTTAGAAGACTCGGAAGAGTCTTGCATAATATGTTCATACAGGTAGGGGTCACACGACTCAATACTCCATTCATACAAGCAGAGTTATACAAACCAACGGAAGCATAAAAGTTATCTGAGTACAGATAGTTGAAAGGAAATGGCACAAAGCCTGACTATCTACAAATCCCTTCTGAAAGGGGCCAGGTCGTAGTTCGGACACCAGCTACTTGTCATCATCGATGTCTAGATAGAACCCACCTGTTGGCTCGTGGGTATCCTCTGCAACAATTATTAAGCAAACATGAGTACAAAAGTACTCAGCAAGACTTTCAAACAGATCTATCTACTCATGCACATGTATCGATAAAGGGGGTTGTGGTGTTTCATGCAGCAAGCTAGATTTGACTCTTGGCTAGACTAAACTAGAATTTTAAATAGTTTAACAACTTTGATAAGTCGTACACGAGTCCACTACCACCACAACAATAAACTATCATGCACTCCTTTCCGTCTCCCTACGGAAATGCCATACTTGATACTCACACTTATCTTGATACTTTTATTGGAAGCCATTAAAGTTGTCTATGAACGACATATGTCTCCAAGTAGTCCATATCCGCGGATGCGGTTATTCGAATAGATCATAACCTTGCAGGCGTGTACTTCTTCACACATGCTCTCGCCACTTATCGCCATGTGCATGTCATGCACCTCGGCAACCTTCAAGCGGAAGCCCAGCGAGGGAGTCAGCCACGACCGTTAACCACGCTAATACCTAGTCCAGGTTTATCTCCTATTTGAGAATAACCCGCATGGAATTCCGGCCGAGGTTTCTGCCATGGCCCCAAACGATGTGCGCAGGGTTCCCAAGCCCACCATCCGGGTGCCACTTGGTACACCATGCCACTGCGTGCCGCATCATAGCCCGCCTCTAAGGTTAGCACTATGCACGGCCTCCAGCATGACTATAAACACCAGAAACTACCTGGAACTCCTGGATCGAGTACTAGGCGATTAATAAGCCGAGAGGGTCAATTAAGTATCCCAACGTGTGGTAGTATATAGTGGATTACATACACGGAACTAAGTTCCAAAGGACGGCTCCAATGAAACAACCCGCCATGTACTCCTACATAGCCTTTCACCGGTACCTTTACCAAATCAGGTTCCACAATTATTCTTAGTCACTAGAACACATTCATCCATTCCCGTTCATCACCCATATGAAACAGACCTGACACAACTCTAGACATAGCAAGCATAGCAGGAAAAGGCACATCATGGCTCGAGCAACTACCAGGTGAGCTAGGTTGCAAGGTTTGGCTATTTACTGTGACAATGACAGGTCATGCAAAGGAATAGGTTCAGCTACCGAAGTAAATCATTTGAAACATTTTGTCCTAATGCAATAAGTGGGAGCAGGAGCAAGAACATGGGATTATATCGGGATGATCAAAAAGGGTGCTTGCCTTGTTGCTCAGCAGTAGGATTAAATCCGTTAGTCGGATATTCAGACGTATCCGGAAGGGTAGAGCCTACCGAAATAATAACAATCAATCAATAGCATTCATATGCAACAATATGATGCATGATCATGGCATGAAATGAGATGTAGCATGAGCTAGTGTGGTTATCAACCTTAGTATGAATCTGATTCGAATTCAAAATTCAAATATTAATTAAACTAATATATTGATCAAATTCATATAATTGATTTGACCTGATGTTGTTTCATAACTTTCTTTTTCATGCATGGAAGTAGCACCATTGTGTTCATTGAATTTTTCCGATCAATTTGCATACATTATTTGTCAAATTTGGGGCTATATTCAATTTTCTATGAATTTCCAAAGTTTTGCACTTATTCTGGAATTATTTAAACAGAATTAGTATTACTGCATCAACATGACATCAGCAGGTCCAACTGGCCGTTGAAAGTCAAACCTGACCAGTGGGACCCACTAGCCAGTGACTCTGGCCAGATTTTAATTAAACTTTAAGTTAATTAGTTATTTAACAGGGGCTGGCCCACATGTCAGTGACTGTTTAGGGTTTCAATTAATCATTAATTTTTATTAACCTAAACTTAATTAGTCAGGGGGCTGGCCCCACCTATCATAGACCCAGGGGGGTCAAACCCTCCGGCGATGGGGTCAAACCCACCGGCGGCGAGCCTACGGTGACTCTTGAGATGACGGAGGGCTTCGGGATTGCTCCTCCGGCGACCAAAAGGACGTCAAAGGGCACTAGGGGAACGACCACTCGATGGCGCAACCATTTTTGCTATGCTCACGGGCTGAAGTGGCCGGAGATGACGCCGGCGACGAGCTCGGCGGCTGCCGGAGCTCGGGCAATGTCGAGGTCATCGATCCAGTGGGCAAAAGGGATGGGGCTTGGCTCCTACATCATCTACATATCGATCTGGAGCTGATGGTAGCCTCAGATCGACCAACCGATCACCAGAGCATTACCAGCGACGAGCTCTTGCGGTGGATCTCGTCGGGCTCCGGTGGAATCGGGCGCTAGGGCACGAGATCGAGGGGGAAAACAAGGGGAAAAGATCCCTGGGCTCACGGGGATTGTAGAGGCGTCGATAGCGGGCTCGGGGATGGTCTGAGGAGGGAGAGCGATGGTGGCGATCAACGGTGGCCCAAGGAAGAAGACGACGGCGATCTGACGTCTTGGGGTCTCTCGGCGTCGTACGACATGCTTGGGAGCTTCACAAGGTCACTGCGGTTCTTCCACGCGGCTCTGAGGAGAGAAAGGGAGGCTGGAGTGGCTTGTCCACGGCGAGCTCAAGCCTCGGCCATGGCGGACAGAGAGGGGGGAGCAGAGGGGGGCGAATGGGGAGAGGAAGAGAGCTCGAATGGGTCGTGGAGGCTTATCCCTCCGTGGCCAGCACGACGGAGGGTCCAGGCAGGCATGCAGGTGCGTGGCCGCGCCGAAGAGAGCGGCGGCCACCTCTGCTACCGACTAGCGCAAGGAAGACGACACGGAGAGGAGCTGGGCTGGGCCAGGTGAGCGTGAGGTAAGCATTTTCCATTTTTCTTTCTTCTCTGTTTCTATTTTAAACGTTCTGACATTTGTTTGATTTTATTTTTGGCTCCAAACTATATCTAAAACACTGAAAATAATGTTGGGATGTAGTTGTAATATTTCCAAACCCACATAATGTTTTCAACATTTTATAATAACCAGAAATATTTGAAATCACATATATAGTTGATTTCAGTGGCTTTTGTGTTTAAAAGAAAATGCCAAAAGTATTTTTAAAAAGAAATCCACCCCTGAATTGTTGTTTCCAATTTTATAAAAAATGATGAAATTTTATGAAGGCCATTTTGGGTTCATTGATTTGTCACAACTTTGAATTGTTTTGAATATAGAGTTGCTAGGGTTCTTCTCTTTGATTTCCATTTTCACTTTTAATGCAAGAATGAAAATATGAGAACAATCTTGCTAATCATCAAAGGGTAGCTAGGGATGTGACAACTCACCCCCACCCAAAAGAATCTTGTCCCGAGATTTGGAAGTCGTTAGGAATAGCGCGGGATACTCAAGTCGAAGACGGTCCTCTCTTTCCCATGTTGCCTCTTTTTCAGAATGATTTGACCATTGAACTTTAAGAAACTCGAGGTTTCGACGTCGAGTGGTACGCTCAGCTTGATCAAGAATATGAACAGGGTAGTCTCAGTATGAAAGGTTATCTTGGAGATCAAGCGTTTCATGGTCCAATTCACGGATAGGATCCGAAAACCAACACGTGAGTTGCGAGATGTGGAAAACATCATGAACCTTGGAAAGATGCGGAGGAAGTTCCAACTGGTAGGCAACTTCCCCTCGTTTGGCAAGAATGCGAACAGGACCAATGTAATGAGGAGCCAATTTGCCTTTGATACCGAAACGATGGGTACCCTTCAAAGGTGTAACCCGAAGGTAAGCCTTCTCGTCAACTTCAAAGGTCACAGGCTTATGATGGCGATCATATTGTCTCTTTTAACGAGACCGGGCTGTTTTCAACTTTTCACAAATAATGCAAACTTGCTCTTCTGCTTCCTGGATCATATCCGGACCAAAGAGTTGCCTCTCTCTGGTTTCTGACCAATTAAGAGGTGTTCGACATCTTCGTCCATAGAGAACTTCAAAAGGGGCTTTGGCCAAGCTTGATTGATAACTATTGTTATAAGCAAATTCGACGAATGGAAGTCAGTTCTCCCAATTCAAACCGAATGATATAACACAAGCTCGAAGCATATCCTCTAGGATTTGATTCACTCTTTCTACTTGACCACTTGATTGAGGATGGAAAGCAGTGCTAAAATATAGGTGAGGCGCGATAGCATTTTCAAAACTTTCCCAGAAGTGAGAAGTAAAGATACTTCCACGATCTGAATTAATCTCCACAGGAATACCATGAAAAGACACTATTCAAGAGATATATAACTCTGCTAGCTGGCTAGCTGTTATACTCTCACGAACTGGAAGAAAATGAGCTACTTTGGAAAGACGGTCAATGACCACAAAGATAGCATAATTTCCTTTCATGGTCCTGGGAAATCCAGTGATGAAATCCATACTAACTTTGTCCCATTTCCATTCAGGAATAGCTAAAGGTTGAAGGGTGCCAGCAGGCCTTTGATGTTCTACCTTAACTCGATGACAAATAATGCAGTTAGGGACGAACTCAGCAATTTCTCTCTTCATCCTAGTCCACAAAAACCTCTGGCGTAGGTCCTGGTACATCTTTGTACTACCAGGATGAATGGTGAGAGGAGAGTCATGAGCCTCCTTAAGGATCAACTGCCACAGACGTTTGCTCTTAGGAACCACTAAACGGTTCTGAAAGAACACAAGACCTTGCTCATTAATAGAGAAATCCCTAGCGTTTCCGCTAGCAATATTCTCCTTGATCCGGGATATACCCTTATCATATGTCTGCACAACTATGATTTGATCCCCAAGAGTAGGTTTTGCCACCAGGTTAGAAAGGAATCCTTGAGGAACGATGTGAAGGTTTAACTTCCGAAATTCCTCATAGAGATGTGGTTGACCTCGTTGTAGCATCAAATTGTTACAATAGGACTTACGACTTAGTGCATCAACCATGACATTGGCCTTCCCCGGGGTGTAAGTTATCCCTAAGTCGTAATATGAGATCAACTCAACCCACCATCTTTGCCTGAGATTCAAATCCGGCTAGGTGAAGATATATTTCAGACTTTGGTGATCAGTGAATATTTCGCAACGATTACCAAGAAGGTAATGTCGCCAGGTTTTAAGTGCATTGACTACAGCTGCAAGCTCAAGATCATGTGTGGGATAATTATCCTCATGTGGACGCAACTGTCGAGATGCGTATGCAATCACATGACGATCCTGCATGAAAATGCAACCTAATCCTTGTCGCGAGGCGTCGCAATAGATAACAAAGTCCTTAGAGAAATATGGTGGTAGCAACACAGGTGCAGAAGTCAAGCGTCTTTTCAGTTCCTGGAAGCTATGCTCACACTGTGGTGTCCACTCGAACTTTTCATCTTCCTTGACGAGTTCAGTTAGTGGTTTTATAGCCTTGGAGAAATTCTCGACAAAGCGACGACAATAGCTCGCTAGTCCAAGAAAACTAATAACTTGCTTAACCGATTCAGGTTGAGTCCAATCAAGGGCAGCTTAAACTCTCTCGAGATTGACAGCAATACCCTTACCAGAGATTACATGGCCTAGATAGGTCACTTTCGGTAACCAAAATTCACATTTTGAAAACTTGGCATAAAGGCGATGCTCTCGAAGTTTAATCAATACTAGCCTTAGATGATGGGCATGTTCTTGTTCATTCTTCGAGTAGATGAGGATATCATCGAGGTATACCACGCCGAGTTTATCCAAATACTCGAAGAAGATTGAATTCATCAAGCTAGAGAAGGTGGCTGGGGCATTGGTTAAACCGAAGGACATGACGGTGTACTCGTATTGGCCATAACGAGTAACAAAGGCCGTCTTTGGAATGTCCCTGTTCTTGATCTTGATTTGATGGTAACCCAACCTCAAATCCATTTTGGAGAAGACTGAGGATCCAGCGAGCTGATCATACAGATCGTTGATCCTCGGGAGCGGATACTTGTTCTTTATGGTGACCAGATTAACTGGTCGATAGTCTACAACCATCCGATCCGTTCCATCCTTTTTCTTGACGAAGAGGACGGGACAAGCCCAAGGGGAAGAGCTAGTTCGAATGAAACCTTTATTCAAGGCCTCATCTAGATGTTTCTTAAGCTCGACTGGCTCCAAGGTGCCATCTTATAGGGTCTTATGGCTATTGGGACAGTTCCTGGAACAAGATCTATCACAAACTCTACATCCCTGTCAGGTGGAATTCCTGGCAGTTCTTTTGGAAAAACATCCAAGAAGTCACGGACTACCGGAATGTCTTCAAGTTCTGGAAGAGGACTGTCATTGAGGTAATAGAGTTTACATTTGGCAACTCGAGTAGATACATTAACTATCTCAACTGAGGGATGGGTAAGCTGAACATTCCTAGAATGGGTATCAATCTTGGCATAATGAGCTGACATCCAGTCCATACCCATGATGATATTGATAGCTGAGGATTTCAAGGATGTCAATGATGCTAGAAAAACTAGCCTGTCTACTAGGATTTCATTGTCATAACTTATCCTAGAAGTTTGCCACTTACTACCAAGGGTTTGGACAACTAAAAGGATTGGCATATCACAAAAGGACATGTTATGCAACTGTGCATAACTTTCGGAAATGAAGGAATGAGATGACCTAGTGTCAAAAAGAACAGACGCTGGGTGATGATTGACAAGGAGCGTACCCAATATGACGTCGGGATCCTCTGCAGCTTCTTCTGCTGAGACATAATTCACGCGACCACGCGCAGGAGTTGGCTTCACATAATAAGCTTTGCCCGCATTGCCTTGCCCAACAGACTTCCCAGCTTGCTTGGCAGCTATGTTCTAAGGACACTCTCGTGAATAGTGCCCTGGTTCTCCACACTTGCAACAGATCACCTGATTGGCACGTGGTGCAACATTGCTAGCTGGACCACCATAGGTCTTTACTAGAGGGTTGGTCTGGTTCGCCTGAGGCGCCACATAGGATGGCCTCGGGGTATATCTTGGTGGCAGAGAGCTATTCGGGACCCACAACCTGCGTTTTGAAAACGTGGAACCAGATGAGGAACCCGAATCGCGAGAGTGCTTCTTCATGGCTTCATAGTCGGTATAACCAGTCTCGGCACTGATCGCCTTGTTGACAAGAGCTTGAAAACTTGTACATTCATGAAGGCGCAGGTCACGAGGAAGTTCAGGGCTCAGACCCTTGCGGAATCTTGCTTGCTTCTTGGCATCAGTTGACACCTCTTCAGTTGCGTAGCGAGCGAGATTACCGAACTCGCGTCTATAAGAATCCACGGTCAACTTTCCCTGGGTGAAGGCACAAAATTCGTCTCTCTTACGGACCGTAAGACCCTCTGGGATGTGGTGCAGACAGAAGGCTGCACTAAAATCTGCCCATGTGGCTGCTGGTCCGGTAGGACCCATAGCTTCAAAATTCTCCCACCATAGATTGGCGGGGCCTTCCAAAAAGTATGCAGCAAATGTCACCTTGTCTGCCTCAGAAACATTGGCAAAGCGTATCTTGTGCAATATACTTCACAACCAGTCATCAGCGTCGAGAGGATCGACGGAGTGATGGAACTTTGGGGGATTCAGCTTCACAAAGTCATTGAGGGACACTGCATCATTTCACGGCTGACGAGCCGTGTTTTGCTCAACACGTTCTAGCAGACGGTTGGTCTCTCGCTTGTTTCTTTCCGCCTCAAGCATAACTTTCGCCAGAGAAGGCGGGTGAGGCAGTTCCTGCTGTGCTGCCTGACTACCTTCTCCTTGCTCATGGGTAGGGGCACGGTTCAGCCTGGTAAACACCATCCTGGCAAACAAACTCATAGCTTAGACTAATATCAACATCAATACTAACTATGGATTAAGAATGCACTAAACACATGTAGTGCGGACATGAACATCCGAACAACATGGTAACAAGCAACTGCTATATATACACCATGGTTCATACACACCATTACATAGTTCAGTACAACCTCAAACCGAAGAGCAAACTACTGAAAAGATGACACTACTCATCAGAGGCTTTCCAAGCTTCCTATACGTTATTTATATATGCCTCTGGAACTCATCTCACGACATAGGCATACTCGACAAGACACACAGGACTGTGCAAGTACAACTACTACTATACTACTCTTCAACTCACGGTTCAAACATCCGCATAAAACATCTCATAAAGGTTGCCTCCATGGCCTGGGAGCTCAATGCGCAGATCAGGAAATACTCGAGCCTGAGACCCCTGGGAACTGTAAGGACACGGGTGTGGCCTTGGTCCCCTGACTGGTGGTAGTAGAGGTCCCCGAAGAGGGGTGCCACCTCCTATAGCAGGCCAGTGAACATGAGCTGCAAGATGAGTCCTAACGGGGTTCAACATCTCCATATCTCCATACCCTCTCTGGACTATAGGTGCCAGCTATGTCAAGGCTGTCCACAAACGGGCACGAGTAGCAAAGAGTTCCATACGAAAGGCACGAGCATCTCTGTCTCTATTCTCTAACATCTCAATGGTGGACTGCAGCAGTGGATCCTCCATAGAGGAATCAAAGTAGACCCCGCTGCGGTATCCTTCTTCTCCTGGCTGAGAAGCGGGAACATAGCAGAACTCTGAATTCTGCAACAGTGCATGTCTGGCTCTCATGATGATCAAGATTGAATAGGCAGCATCTTGTACCGCCATGTCAACAGTAACCCCCAATCCATCAGACCAATGGATCGGCTCCTCGGCTCCGGGGTAATCTAGGAATACCCTAACAATGCATAGGTACTGACTCTGGTTGAAATCCCGATACTGCTCCTCCACTGTATACTCTGGGTACCAGCGGTAACCGGCTACTGACATCATCCTGACCAGCATGGCGGTGTGACCCGGCACATCAATGCACCTAGTCATACGAACCACCTGACGAGAAGGACGGCCAGGCATCTGAAATAGAGAGTAATGCAAAAATCATTAGAGCTCTGGAGATAAAATAGGGCAGCATGACGGTTGTAAATGCTCAAAACAAGCTTGAGACAACCCACAAAAGATAGGATAGCATAACCACTCAACTATCCAGTTCAATTCCATGATCATGAAAACTTATTTTCTTTTCCTTGGAACAAAAGAAACTCGGATTAACTCTTGAACCGTTTTCCTATCATCTACCGAATGGTAAAATGCGATCCTCAGAGATAGATAAGTAACCTAGTTCTTAATCCCCGTAGAAATGACGAGGATGACCAGAATAGAATGACTTGAGAAGAGAAGCAAGAATCTTACGTTCCCTTCCACAAACAATTACCTTATATATAACTAAAGCAACTCTAGACTCAACTTCGGCCAGTTTGGCTTGGTAATCCTATAGTCAGTCAGGCTCTGAAACCAACGCTGTCGGGACCCCGATCCTAAGCCATAGGAATCCAGCCTGTAACACATTGCATCCCTTTGCAGTCTCATGCATGGTTAACCCCACGGCTGCCACCTTACCTTAGCTGGGACAGTTTGCGCCTTTTGACTCATGTATGCATTAGTGTTGCTAGCATTCCAATGCCAAAGAACCCGGGTCGACATATCTAGTCATAAACTCAAGTGGCTCGATGATACGTCTCCAACGTATCTATAATTTCAGATGGTTCCATGCTATTATCTTGTCAACTTTGGATGTTTTGTATGCATTTTATATCTTTTTTGGGACTAACATATTAACTCATGGCAAGTGCCAGTTTCTGTTTTTCCATGTTTTTGACCTTTTTGAGAGGAGAATATCAAACGGAGTCCAAACGGCATAAAATCTTCGGAATGATTTTTTCCGTAATAGAAGATACACAATGAACCAAGGCAAAGGATCCCGAGGGAGGCCACAAGCCCCCTAGCAGCGGCCTGGGGGGGCGCTTACCAGGCTTGTGGGCCCCCCGTGGCTCCTATGACCTACTTCTTCCGCCTATAAAATCCCTAAAAATCCAAAACTGCCAGGGAGAGCCACGAAAATACTTTTCCGCCGCCGCAAGCTTCTGTCTCCGCAAGATCCCATCTGGGGCACCTTCTGGTGCCCTGTCGGAGGGGGATTCGGACACGGAGGGCTTCTTCATCAACACCATTGCCTCTCTGATGATGCGTGAGTAGTTCACCACAGACCTCCGGGTCCATATCTAGTAGCTAGATGGCTTCTTCTCTCTCTTGGATCTTCAGTACAAAGTTCTCCATGATCTTCATGGGGATCTATCTGATGTAATCTTATTTTGGAGTGTGTTTGTCGAGATCCGATGAATTGTGGATTTATGATCAGATTTTCTATGATTATTATTTCAGTTTCTTCTGATCTCGTATATGCATGATTTCGTATCCTTGTAATTCTCTTCGAGTTGTGGGTTTCGTTTGGCCACCTTGATCTATAATTCTTGCAATGAGAGAAGTGTTTGGTTTTGAGTTCATACCGTGTGGTGTCCTCACCTAGTGACAGAAGGGGTAGCGAGGCACGCATCGTGTTGTTTCCATCAAGGGTAAAAAGATGGGGTTTATATCTATTGCATGAACTTATCCGTCTACATCATGTCATCTTGCTTAAGGCGTTACTCCGTTTGTTATGAACTTAATACACTAGATGCATGCTGGATACTGGTCGATGTGTGGAGTAATAGTAGTAGATGCAGAAAGTACCGGTCTACTTGTTTCGGACGTGACTATATGTATGATCATTGCCTTAGATATCATCATGACTTTGCGCGATTCTATTAATTGCTCGACAGTAATTCGTTCACCCGCCGTAATACTTGCTTTCATGAGAGAAGCCTCTAGTGAACGCTATGGCCCGCGGGTCTACTTCACATCATATTTTCAGCTCTACACTTTCACTTTGTTGCACTTTCCACCTTCAGATCTCACCTTGCAATTAATTGTGAAGGGATTGACAACCCCTTTATAGCGTTGGGTGCAAGTTTGTTTGCTTTTGCGCAGGTACATTGGTGACTTACCTTGATACTCCTATTGGATTGATACCTTGGTTCTCAAACTGAGGGAAATACTTACTACTACTGTGCTGCATCACCCTTTCCTCTTCAAGGGAAAAACCAATGCAAGCTCAAGAGGTAGCAAGAAGAATTTCTGGAACCATTGCCTTGGAGTATCAAGTGAAGAATAGTCTTCCTTCAACGTGTCAATTTCTGGCACCGGGGACTATTCTAAGTGAAGCTTATGTCGCAAACTCAGCTCTTTCATTTACCTTTTTTCCCTTTTGCCTCTCGCTTTCCTCTCCCCCACTTCTGAAAAACAAAAATTTACAATTTTTTTTGCCTTTTTCGTTCGCCCTTTTCTTTCACTTGCTTTGTGTCCGCTTGTGTGTTTGTCTGCCTGCTAAGACCTGTATGGCCCAACCAAATGATTATGATGCTTACTATAAAAGGTTGGAAGAAATTGAAACTAGTGTTAAAGGCTTCATGTCTACACAGTTTGTTTATAATAGTTACTTTCGTAGAGAACTAAGGGAGCAAACTTCTTTTCTGGCTTTTATCAATAAAGAAGTTGATGATATGGCCAAAGAATTCCGTGTGTTAAATTCTCAGTTTGCTCTTCTTGAAAATTTGGTAGGCCAACATGCTACCTTAATCAATAAAATGGCTGCTAAACCTGAAATATGTGATGAGAATCACGAAGATCTTAAATTTCTTGGCGTGACTCCCATTGAATCCTTGTTTTCTAATGTCAAACGTAATGATGATGGGGCTGGATATGAATCCACTTTGATTGAGAAACGCCCCAATGATTCGGAGTCTATATATCTTGATGCTAAAAGCACTGAAAGTGGAGTAGAGGATATCAAAATTTTGAGTAGTAATGAAATTACTACTTTGGATTTCAAAGAATTCAATTATGATAGTTGCTCTTTGATTGAATGTATTTCCTTGATGCAATCCATGCTAAACTCTCCACACGCATATAGCCAAAATAAGGCCTTTACCGATCATATCGTTGATGCTATGATGAAATTTCTTGAAGAGAAACTTGAGTTGGGGATCTCTATTCTTAGAAAAATTCATGATGAGTGGGAACCTACTATCAAAATCAAGATTAAAAACTATGAATGCAATACTTTGTGTGATTTGTGTGCTAGTGTTTCCGCTATTCCAAAGTCTTTTTGTGATGTTCTAGGATTCAACGAGATTGATGAGTGCTCTCTTAATTTCCATCTTGCGGATTCTACTATTAAGAAACCTATGGGAAGGATCAATGATGTTCTTATTATTGCAAATTTGAACTATGTACCCGTAGATTTCATTGTGCTTGATATTGATTGCAATTCGACATGTCGCATCATTCTTGGTAGACCTTTCCTGAGGACTATTGGTGCTATCATCGATATGAAGGAAGGGAATATTAGATTTCAATTTCCATTAATGAAGGGCAAAGAACATTTTCCTAGAAAGAAAATAAGATTGCCTTATGAATCTATGATGAGGGCCACTTATGGTTTGAGCACCAAAGACGATGGTACTTCATTCTATCACCTTATGCCTAGCTAAGGGCATTAAACAATAGCGCTTGTTGGGAGGCAACCCAATGAATTTATCTTTGCTTTTTTGCTTTCTGTTTTGTTGCGTCCACACCATCATAATTCTGTTATGATTGTTTTTTTTGTGTTTCTTTCTGTGTTTGAGCCAAGTAAAACCTTTATGACTAGTTTTCGTGATGGTTGCTTGATCTTGCTAAAAAAGACACAAACTTTGCGCTCACGAAATTATTTTTAATTCCTATCCAGAAATAGCTTTTGAGTTGATTCTTTTCGCAGCTGGTTGATATGCCAGTTCCATAATTGCCATAAGTTTTCAGAATTTTTGAGATACTAGAAGTATACGAAGTATACAGATTGCTACAGACTGGTCTGTTTTTGACAGATTCTGTTTTTGTTGTGTTGATTGCTTATTTTGATGAAACTATGGATAGTATCGGGGGGTACTAGCCATGGAAAAGTGAGAATACAGTAATATAACACCAATATAAATAGAAATCAAGTTTTCTACAATAACCTAAAGAGTTGGTAGTTTGTTTTCTTGTGCTAATGATATCACGAGTTTCTGTTTACGTTTTGTGTTGTGAAGTTTTCAAGTTTTGGGTGATGTTCTCATGGAAAATGGGATAAAGAGTGGAAAGAGCTCAAGCTTGGGGATTCCCAAGGCATCCCAAGCCAAATTCAAGGATACCCAAAAGCCTAAGCTTGGGGATGCCCCGGGAAGGCATCCCCTCTTTCGTCTTCAATCCATCGGTAACGTTACTTGGAGCTGTATTTTTATTCAGCACATGATATGTGTTTTTCTTGGAGCATCGTGTATTATAGGAGTCTTTTGTTTTTGTTGTGTCACAATCATCCTTCCTGCACACCTTTTTGAGAGAGACATGCACTCATCGTGAATTTGCTAGAATACTCATTGAGCTTCGCTTATATCTTTTGAGTTAGGTAATTTAGCTCGCTTGTGCTTCACTTATATCTTTTGAGCTAGATAAATTTGCTCTAGTGCTTCACTTAGATCTTTTTAGAGCACGACGGTGTCATATTTTGGAGAAATAAGAACTCTTGATCTTCACTTATACTTTTTTGAGAGTGCTCTCTTTGAGCAACTTGGTAGTTGGCTTGTGCTATGAAAGTAGTCCTAAAGATGATAGTCATCCAAAGAGGATAAAATAAAAACTTCCATATTCAAGTGCGTCGATCAGTAAAGAGAAGTTCGATTCCTCTCAATTAGTTTTGTGACATGGATTTGGTAATACTAGATTTATGTTAGTAGGGTGTTGTGAATCTAGAAATACTTGCGTTGAAGTTAGTGATTCCCGTAGCATGCACGTATGGTGAACCGCTATGTTAGGAAGTCGGAGCATAATTGATTTATTGATTGTCATCCTTTGTGTGGAGGTCTGGATCACGCGATGGTTAACACCTACCAACCCTTCCCCTAGGAGTATGCATTTAGCACTTTGTTTCGATTACTAATAAAACTTTCACAATAAGTATATGAGTTCTTCATGACTAATGTGAGTCCATGGTATAGATGGACTTTCAGCTTCCACCGTTGCTAGCCTCTCTAGTGCCGCGCAACTTTCTCCGGTGCACAAACCCACCATATACTTTCCTCAAAACAGCCACCATAACTACCTATTATGGCATTTTCATAGCCATTCCGAGATATATTGCCATGCAACTCCCGCAGTTCCGTCTCATGACTTGTGCCGTCACTTACATATTGCCATTGCATGATTGTAAGATAGCTAGCTAGATTTTTCAAGGTCATACACTAAGCTAGATAGTTGCACATCCCGGTACACTGCCGGAGGCATTTCCTTTAGTCATCATTGCTCTAAGCATTGAGCTGTGAGTAAATAAAAGTGTGATGATCATCATTATTAGAGCATTGTCCCATGTGAGGAAATAAAAAAAACAGGCCAAATATTCCCACCAAAAAAAATGAAAAGAGGCCAAAGAGCCGAAACAAAAAAAGAGAGAGAATAAGAGAGAAGGGACAATGCTACTATCTTTTTCCACATTTGTGCTTCACAATAGCACCATGTTCTTCATGATAGAGAGTCTCTCGTTTTGACACTTCCATATACTAGTGGGAATTTTCATTATATAACTTGGCTTGTTTATTCCAATGATGGGCTTCCTCAAAAATTGCCCTAGGTCTTCGTGAGCAAGCAAGTTGGTTGCACACCCACTAGTTCTCCTTTTGAGCTTTCACACACTTATAGATCTATGTGCATCTGTTGCATGGAAATCCCTACTCATTCACATCGATATCTATTGATGGGCATCTCCATAGCCCTTTGATACGCCAAGTCGATGTGACCGTTGCTACTGTGACAATAGACCTTCCCTGGCAACGGCGCCAGGAATCCTTCTGTCACGGGCTACGCCTATTGGGACTTCCTTGGCAAATATGCAATGGATTTCCTCGGGGCCTTGGAGCCTTGCGTTGGTGTTCCCTTGAAGAGGAAAGGGTGATGTAGCATAGTGGTGGTAAGTATTTCCCTCAGTTTTGAGAACCAAGGTATCGATCCAGTGGGAGGCTGTCACGCCAAAGATGTGACCCTATCCTCAATTTGGCACGAGGGCCTCGTCAGGGATAGAAGCGCATCTCGTAGTGTCGCAAGAATGGATATCGTTACAAGTACATGTACTGAAAAGAAGAGATATATAATAGAATTGGCTTACACTCGCCACAAGCTACATCGGAGTCACATCAGTACAATACATCACATCATGAAGAAGAGCAGGGTACGACTACAGACGAAAACAAACGAGAAAAGAAGAACGACGTCCGTCCTTGCTATCCCAGGCTGCAGGCCTGGAACCTATCCTAGATCGATGAAGAAGAAGAAGAAGAAGCAACTCCAAATGAGCAATCAACGCGCTCGCGTCAATTAATCTTTACCTGTACCTGCAACTGGTGTTGTAGTAATCTGTGAGCCACAGGGGACTCAGCAATCTCATTTCCAAAGGTATCAAGACTAGCAAAGCTTATTGGGTGAGGTATGGTTAAGTGGTGAGGTTGTAGCCGTGGCTAAGCATATATTTGGTGGCTGAACTTACGAGTACAAGAAATAAGAGGGGGAAGATCAATGCATAGCGGACGTGAACTACTGATGATCAAATGAATGATCCTGTACACCTACCTACGTCAGACATAACCCCACCGTGTCCTCGATCAGAGAAGGAACTCACGAAAGAGACAGTCACGGTTACACACACAGTTGGCATATTTTAATTAAGTTAACTCCAAGTTATCTAGAACCAATGTTAACCAAAGTTTCCATGTTGCCACAAAACCGCGGGCACGGCTTTCTGAAAAGGTTTAACCCTACAGGGGTGCTCAAACTAATCCATCACAAATTATCACAAGCCGCATAGAAATCCTCAATCACGAAGCTCGCGATCTCGAGGGGTTCACTAGTGGAAAACCTCAACTCTGAGATTACCCAAAGCATCATCGGAATCCCAATGCACAAGATATTCCGTCAAAGGTAAAAGTAATCCAGCAAGGCCGCCCGACGTGTCGACGATCCCGATAGGAGCCGCGTATCTCGTTCTCAGGACATGACGGATGGAAAAGCCTACAGGTACCAAACCTCGAGTTGCCCTGTGGTGGCCCCGTAGTCTGTCCATTTTGGACCAACACTCATGAGGAGCACTGGCCCGGGGGTTGATTAAAGTTCCTCGGGTTAATTACTCCCTATGCAACTCATTAGTTATTAGGCAAATGTAGTACCAAAGTTGGGCGTTGCCAGACCAGCTTTAATCTAAAACGAATTATCAAGGGGGTCCCCATAACAACCCCGATCGTTTTAGGAGTGCTCATTTATGGAACATAACACCGGTAGCCTAAACTAAGGGGGCAAAGTTGGAACAAAACACCAGGCTAGAAAGGCCGAGGCTTCCACCTTTTACCAAGTATATAGGTGCATTAATTTAAATAGCATTTAATATGGTGATAAGACAAGGAACCCATGTTATCACATGGAAGCAAGTGCACCTTCAACTAGCAACGCTAACACATGGTTAAGCAACCAGTAACATAGCCAATCAGTGGTTTGCTACGCTGAACAGTACTAGGTTTCATGGCATTGTTGAGAGGCTGTTATTTAACAGGTGGTAGGCAATGAGATATAATTGATAGAAGCGATAAAGCTAGCATGACAATGATAGTAATGGTATCTCGGGGAATGGTCATCTTGCGTGAGATCCCGCTTGGAAGAAGAATGACTCCGTGAAGTCAGCGAACCAACGTAGTCGAACGAGTCCTCACATTCCGACACGCTTGTGGAACTCTATCGAGACGGAGCAAACCGGAAAGAAACATCAACACAGATATTCACCAAGGAAAATGCGAGACATGATGCACACCCTAATATGATGCATGATCAGTTCAAAATGCAGGGGATGGCATGGCGATTCACCTCACACAACACTACACATTAAGTGAAGCTCGATATGCAACGAGTTACATATCGACGAAACTCCACGATTAATTCTTAGTTCACTCCCGTTAATTTACCGGCAAGATTAAATTGTTGTTAACATGGCAAGGGGTGAAGCAGTGATTCTACCTGGCATCCTAGACGGTTAACACGTGGAACGTAGAGCAGAGCTACGACACAAGAGGCATGCAACACAAGATAATTATGCCATGAATGCGTCATGCATGCTAGTTCAAACATCACGGGCAAGAAGATAAAGAACCAGGTATCGCCACGGCGAGCGAGGGGAAACCATGGCGGCAAGTCAGAAACGATGCCACGACAACGTTCCTATCCCGATAAATCATCGAGATATCGTGCCAACGTATAGGGAGCGTGTGCGGGAACGCTAAATAAAGATGGGTTGATCCCGCTACCGGGTTCCCATGTGTCCAGTGCAAAACATAAGTAGGACAACGTGATAGGGCAACATCTACAGGCGCAAACATACGATACATCTCATACATCACATGCACACGGTCACGACAACGTCTCATCGGTATACCTTCGAAGCATGCGAATCGGAGGGGATCGGTTCGTAGCGGACGTCATGGAAGTCGTGGTCGTTGTCTCGTCGACTGTAGTCGTACACTTGGCATCGGCACACGGGTCTTCACATCGGTAGTCGAGCATGTTCTGAAGATGTCCGGGGGTCGTCGAGGACGTCGTGGTACACACGATCTTGTCGGTTCCATGAAGGAGGGATGGTGCTTGCGAACTTCGGCGGCATAACCAACGACATCAAACAGCAACGCGACGCAAGTAGCAAAGCGGCAGCACAAGCAAGCAATATCTACTATCATGCAAGCAAACAACTAATTAGCAGCAGCAAGAAAGCAAGCAAGCAGGGCATCTAACAACCACCTAGCAGCAACTACAACTCTCGGCAACAGGCAACAGCAAGCATATCACGGCAGGTTACGCAGCAGCTACAGCATCTACAACAACAACTATCTGGCACAACAACTACATCCACAACATGGCAAACAACACCTAAGCAACTAACACTAGCTAAGCAGCAAGAAACTAGCAAGCCAAGGCACAATAGCTAACAGGCATCTACTAGCAGCACCTAGTAAGCAACTACAGCAACAACAAAGCTACAGGGACAAGCAACAACAGCTAGCACGACACAGCACAACAGCAACAGCAAACTTGACAGCAACACACAGCAGGCAAGCATATGCATCGGAAGGGCACGCTTTAGGCCAGAAAGCAACATGCATCGAGAGGCAAGCGGCACCAGCAATGGCGAGCTCGGCAGGGGAACATGAGGATGGCGGCAAGCGGCTCCGGAGGACGGCGGCGCGCAGAGGACGCGGGGCGCGGGGCTCCTGCAGGCGGGACATAGCGGCGAGGGTTGACGGCGACCTGGAGGCGGGCGGCGGCAGCACAGGGCCTGGAGGCAAGCCACCGGCGAACTGGGCGGCGACCGGGATGCCTCGGTGTGGGGCTGCTCGGCCTCGGGCAAGCCGGCGGCGCGCGGCGAGAGCGGGTACCGGCGGGCAGCTGCGGCAAAGGCCGACGGCGGCGCGCAGCGGCGGAAGAGGTGGCGCGCGGGGGGGGGGGGGGGGGGGGAGCTGCCGGTGGCGCGGCGGGCGCGGGGACGGCGGGTCACGGGGCGGCCACCGACGACGGGAGCCCTAGGGCGACAGTCGCGCTGTGGAGGGGCTCCGGCAGGGGCCAGGCGAGGAAGATCAGCGAGGAGAGAGGGGAGGGGATCGGGCAGGAGAGGGAGACGTGAAGGGGAGGAGATGGGGAACGAGGAGGGGAGGAAGAAGGGATCAGGACGAGCAAGGAGAGGAGAGGGAGGTGGGCTTGTCAAGGAGAGAAAGGAGATGGGCCAGGAAGCCCACTCCGCTTTCTCCTCTCTCTCTCGAAACTAAAAGAAAACGTTTTGCTAAAAAATAGAATAAATGGATTTTGAATAAATCTAGAATACAAATTAAAAGGAGTAAAACAAAAAAAACAAATTTGGGCTTCTAAAATGTTGCCAAAGTTTAAGAAAATAAGTGGGGCATTTTTTTAGAAGAAGGAAAAAAATAAGTAAATTACTTTTAAATGAAATGGGACTCTGTTTTTGAATAAAACCAAAAGGAATTTTTTTTCAAATAAATGAGTGTTGCACCCCACAATTAATAGAAAGAAATTTGAAGAGGAGGAACATCTGCTTTGAACCAAAGCATGGACTTTTAAATCTGCCTCAACTAATGGAAAGAACGGAGTTTGAAAACATGGTGCATTAGGGGTTATGAGCTTGAACTTGTTGCACCCAATCACGTTGCAAGGCCCTAAGGCACACACACACATGCGCTCACACTCAAACAACAAGGTGCAACTAGCCACACCAGACAAGCACACTGATGACCTGATGCCATGATGCAAACTACATGACGATGCAACAAACAAAAATAATCACACGACGGAAACGGAAATAAAGGGGAATCTTTTGGGGCGTCGGCATCGGGCTATCACAACTCTCCTACACTACAAGAGGATCTCGCCCCAAGATCCAAGAATGAAAGGGGGGAGAGGATGAGAAAGCAAGAAGTAAAACTAGTCACTTTTTAACAAACTAGTGAAAACAACAATCCTTGAAGGTTGCAAAGCGATGAGGAATGATATGAGAAAGAGGCAAGAATTCACGGAAAATTTCGGCAGCACTTCGGTAGGAAAATGGGACAAAAAATTCGATAAGAAGAGAGAATTAGACAATATACATAACAAACAACTAAATAGAACAAGGGAGCACCATGATCTTGATAGAACAAGATGATAGACCCAAAAGAGCAACATCACAAAGCCTCCGGAACAAGAGAATATGAACTAGCTCAAGCGGAAGAAGAGAATGAAGAAAAGAATGACAACTAACATCACAATAGAATTGAAGAGCCTCCGGACAGAGAATTGACGTAGTAGTTGGAAAACCAACAACTAAAAGAACAAGATAGTAGTGGGCTTATGAAAATCATCTCAACAAATATGAGGTGAAAACCAACCACTAAAAGAAACAAGGATAGTTTGGGAGCAACAAGATATGAACACTTCTTACACCAAGAGGATACCTTGAGAACATGGATTAATGACAAGCACCATGATAGCATAATCCATAGGAAAAGCTTTAGGTGAAGTCCAAACCAAGATAGCTCCATGAAGAAATCATGGGTTGAAATATCCCATGATCAAAGAATCGGTGGATTTAATTATCTCATTCTTGAAAGGAAAACTCTTCGAGGCTCCTACACTAACAAGAATGCTATAAAACCACCTCAAGGATAAAGGAAGAACAATTGCACATATAAATGCAAGAGAAAGGATACTTGATGTTCTCCAACAAGAATCTTGAAGAACACTTAAGAATGGATTTAAACCTTGCTGAACCACCAAGAAGGACCTCCGTATACGAATGAATGATGCAAAGATATCAAGGTAGAAAGAATAAGATTATGACCTTGCCAGGGTTTAGATGAAGCTTCACAAAGAGATAGTTGATAAAACTTGGAACTCCAGAAAAGAAAAGATAAGAACACTTGAGAAAACAATTGATATCATGAGCCACTCCGGAAGAAGAATTCAGATTACTATGAACAAGAATAAGAATTATGTTATGCTTATCCTTCATCAAGTTTAATTGATGACAATCAACGGATTTAGCATACCACTTATTATTCTTGAAAGAAACTTGAAGAGAGAGATAGGTATGCACCACATGAAGCATATTTGAAGGAAGCACCAGTAAGAATTCACAATTGAATGGGAACACCACGAATTAATGGAGAAACAAGAGAATGAAGAGATCATAAGCCACGTGAGAGAAAACTTGAACAAGGCACCGGATAATTGAGAGACGAGCGAAGAGACAGCAATTGAGAGGAATTAGAGAACGAAAGCTGAAAGCTGAGAACGAAGAAGACTTCTGAAATGATGGCCTTCGGAGGATCGAGAATGAAAACAATTCATAAAATCACCGGATAGCACGAAAGGAATTACTCATGATTGACAACAATTGAGGATACACGAAGCTGAAATGACAGTCTACAATAGAATCGACCAAGATTCGAGAGAAACACTCGTGAATAAAGAAGAATGAAAGGTTGAGCCAAATACGAGAAATAATTCAAATAGATCTTGGAGAAGGAATATGACCGATGAAATCCATACTTACGTCATAGCTGAAAAGAATTAATGATCTCCGGGAAAAGATTAAAAGAGCCAGGAAAGATCCTGGGAAAGAACCTGTGGGCTATGGGCCCACTCAAAGAAACCATCGTTAGAAAGGATTGCTAGAAAGATTGATATTGCACCGGTACAAATGAAGACTAGATGAGGTTAGCACCTCGAAATAATTAAAAGAATTGAAAACACGAAACTACTGAGATAACTTCAACGCTCTAGATAGAATAGAGAGAAATGATAACAACATAGGCTGGCAAGAATTCCCAACATAGGAAATAATTAACAAGGATGAAAAGGATATGATGAGCACGGACAACTGAATTAATTCACCGGTAAGGATGACAAGAATGAACAAATATGACACGAATCTCCTGAGAATCTTCACAACGAATCACCAGGTAAGAGAGAAAAGAACACACAGCGGAAGCACAATGAAAAGGAAAATCTTGGATTAAAATTGAATCACTGAAGAAAAGGGTGGGAGGGCGAGGAAAAACAAAAACAACTTGGAACAGATGAGATGAACTCCGGCATGAAAGAGAGAATGATCTTGCAAAATTAGATAAGATTGAATTCAGTTGAAGAGAAGCACACCGGTTGAATGGAATTGATACGATGACTCCGGTTGAAAGGAATTGACATGACAATCTGATTTGAGCAAAAGGATTAGTACTTAGGAAAGATCTAAAATCACCACTTGACATTGAAGCAACTCGAATTACCATATTCAACAAAACAAAGGGA